>NW_007726478.1:73088-75941 GCF_000696425.1 Galeopterus variegatus
GCACGGTCCTACAACCCAATCACCTCTTCAAGGCTCCACCTTTCAATTACCATAGGATTTCCCACCTTCTTAATGGTCACGGTGGGGACTAAGTTTCTAATACATAAAATTGGGGGATGCAATTCAAGCTTCAGTGAGTTTTGGGGGGACATAATTCAGTCCACTACAACGGGTTTGGACAAATGCATAATGACATGTAAACATCATTATAGGTCCATACAGACTATTTTTACATTTTACATCACCACCACCAATGTATGAGAATTTCGGTTGCTTTGCATGTTTTACTCTAGAGGTTTTATAGTTTTAACTTTCATATTTAGGTTTTGGATCCATCTCAAATTAATTTTTGTTAATCTCATCTCAAGATTAATTTTTTCCTATGGATAGTCACTTGTCTCAGTTCATTTGTTAAAAAAATTTACCTTTCCTCATTGGATTACTTAGGCGCTCTTGTTTGAAATTAAGTGTTTGAGCTCTCTATTTTTTTCCACTGGTAAATTGTTGATCCTTATAGCAGTACCACACGATCTTAATTGCTACAAGTCAGGTAGGAAAACCCTCCAACTTTGATCATTATCTTCTGGACTGCTTTGCATATTCTAAGTCATTTGCATTTCCAAATCACTTTAGAATCAACTGATTTATTCCTACCAAATAATCCTAGAGGGATTATGAGTGAGATTAAATTGAATCTATAGATCAGTTAGGGGAGAATTGATATTTTAATACTTTTGTGTCTTTCAATTCATGAACATCTTATATAATTCCATTTATTTTGGTCTTTAATTTTTCTCAGAAATGTGTTGTAGTTTTTAGGATAGAGATCTTGCATGATTTTTGTTAAATTTATTCCTATGTATTATATGTATTTTAATCCTCTTGCAATTCATCTTCTTTTTTAAATTTTATTTTCCAATTGTTTGCTATCAATATAAAAATACCTAATTAATTTTTGTGTATTGTCCTTGTGTCCTGTGACTTTACTAAATTCATGTATTAGTTCTAGTGGTTGTTTTGTAGCTTCCTTGAGATTTTCTGCATAAACGATTATGTCATGCCATCTGCAAATGGAGAAGATTTTACTTCTTTTATGNGGAACTCAAACTCCTCAGCTATTGGCAAAAGTGGTACCTATTTTTCCTGCTTTTTCATTCTTTTGGTTTTCAATCAAAGCTTGTCTTTTGTGAGCCTGGTTTTTATTGATGAAAAAATTACAGAGACAATTTGGGGCTCTGGTTCATGTTATCTTTCTCTAGAGAGGATGTCCTTTTGCAGGCAGATAAGTTAGAGGCAGCTCATTTTATTCCAATCAGGGAGGGGTTGAGATGATTCAAAGTTGGGCTTCATCCTTGTGAGTGTTAATCTATTTCTAGGATTCATTTAAAGGAAGCTGGGAACGTTTGCCTGGTTCCCCATCTTTCACAGGTCCTAGACTCCTTTTGTCTCCTGGCCTTTGACACTGCTGAAAGTTCTGCTCAGCTTCTTGGTCTCTGAGCTGTTACTTCAATTTTTAAATTATTAGCAAGTTTCTTGAGTGGAAATATATTTCCAGATCATGGGCTCACCTAGCTTATATTTCCTTCCTCTCGAGATCTTGCCCCCAAATTTCCACTATCTTGGTAGCTCTCCAATGCCTTCAAACAGATTTTTTTTTGTAGGAAAGGAAAAGAAAAAGTTTATTCAGTCGTTATACAAATAAGAATAAGTACCCATGATGTACCAGATACTGTACTAGGTATGGAGAATACATCCAGGAACAAGGCAGACGGGGTTTCTGCCTTCATGCAGCTTATAGGTTAGATGGGAAGTGGACAATTAAACAAGTAATTATGGCAGAGGGTGATAAGAGTAATGAACAACAGCAGGGATATCCAACCTATTCCATTGGATGAGAAAAGGCCTGGAAGAAATCAGAGTTTTTTAATCCAGGTTTTCTGGTTGTTTTTTCTCAGTGCAAGGGCTGATGCAAAATGAGCTATTCAGACGTTGTTGGATGTGGAATGCTACCACTAATTCCTAAATATTACTATTTTCTAAACAGTGTCAGTTTTTGTTTTGTTTTGTTTTTTGTTTTGTCCTTTTTGAGACCAGCTGCACCACGCTCAGCCAGTGAGTGCTGTGAGTGCACCAGTCATCCCTATATAGGATCTGAACCCGTGGCGGGAGCGCTGCTGCACTCCCAGCGCCGCACTCTCCCGAGTGCGCCACGGGCGGCCCAAGTGTCAGGTTTTGTTTTTTTTTTTTCTTTTTTGGTGTCTGGCAACGGATCGCAACCCTCAGTGTCGCGCCCGCACCACGCTCAGCCAGTGAGCGGAACCGGTCTGTATGTGGGATCTGAACCCTCCGCGGGAGCGCCACCGCGCTCCCAGACGGTGCACTGTAGCAGTGCGCCACCGGGCCGGCCCCCAAGTGTCAGTTTTTTAAAGAGCTCTGAACCAAGAGTTAATTTTGATATCATTAATTTCTATCTCACTGAACTCATAAAAAGCAGGCTATATAATTTATGTGTTATATAATTTACTTTGAGGAATAATACATGGTCACTATTTTGTGTTTCATGGAGATTTGAAAAGAATACCTATTTTCTGTTTGATGAGTAGAAAATTATATCTGTCTATCATCTACCTAATAAACTAAGCTTGTTTATTATGCTGTTCAACTCCATGTATCCTTATTTACTTTAATTTTACTTATTTTAAATTTATTTTCTGTTTTGATCTGTCACTTTCTGAGAGAAGTGGTTATTAAAATATACCATCATCTTTGTGGATTTATAGTATTTGCTTTACATATTTTAATCCATGCTGTTAGCTACATAAACGTTCAGTTGTTTTATCATTCTGATGGTTT
>NW_007726478.1:76560-78875 GCF_000696425.1 Galeopterus variegatus
ATATTTTAATCCATGCTGTTAGCTACATAAACGTTCAGTTGTTTTATCATTCTGATGGTTTGTCTCTTTTCTCATTTAATATATGTTTTACCTTAAATTAATTTTTCTACATTTGTAGAGATACTTCTCTCTAATTGCTATTATTTATGAGGTAGACAGTCTGCAAATACAATTGCCAACAATTCCTCCCAGCCCTGTAAACACATCCTCCTGCTGAGAGTTGGAGTCCAATTCCCTTGACCCTAAATCCAGGCTGGCCCTTTGACTTGGTCTGGCTGATAGAATGTGGCAGAAGTGATACTGTGCTGATTGCTTGCTTAGTCTTTAAGGAGGTCCAGCCACTTCCATTTTTATGCTCTGGCAAGTCTGCTACCATGAAGTACACACATCCACACAAAACTACTGAATGATGAAACACCATGTGGAAAGAGAGAGTGCTCGTACTGGAGCACATGTGAGTAAAGCTTTCTTGGGCCTTCCAACCCAGCCACCTACTGAATGCAATCAAGTGAGTGTCACCAGATGATACCGCATGGACCAGAAGGGCTGCCCAGCCCTGCCCTGACAGAATTCCTGACTCACAGAACAGTGAGCAAGAATAAATCACTTCTGTTTTGTGCTACTAAAGTCTTGGAGTTACTTGGTACTCAGCAATAAAGAGTCAAAATAATTTGTTTGGTGTATCTTCTTTCTTTTCAATCTTTAGATCACATTTTTATTAGGTTGTATGGTTTGTCATTATTGAGTTTGGGGAGTTCCTTCTATATTCAAGATACAAATCATTATCAGGTATGCAATTTGAAAATATTTTCTCCCCTTCTGTGATTTGTCTTTTCATTCTTTCAATAGTATCTTTAAAGAGCAGGAGTTCTTAATTTTAGTGAAATTCAATTTATCATTATTTTCTCTTATGGATCATGATTTTGGTGTAATGTCTGAGAAAACTTTGCTCAACCCAAGGTAACAAAAATTTTTGTATATGTTTTCTTCTAGAAGTTTGATAGTACAGTATTAGGTTTTACACTTAGTTCTATGATCCATTTTGAGTACAATTTTGTAAGGTAAGGATTGAGGTTCATTTTTTGCATATAGATATACAATTGTTTCAGCACTATTCGTTGAAAAGATTATTCTTTCTCTGTTTAATTGCCTCTGCGCATTTGTTGAAAATCGATTGACCATATATAGGTGGGTCTATTTCAGAACTCTATTCTATTCCATTGATTTTTATGTCTATCATGTCTCTAATACCAACTGCCTTGACTACTGGATCTTTATAATAAAAAATCTTGAAACCAGATAATATGAGTTCTTCAGCTTTACTCTCTTTTTTCTTTCAAAATTATTTTGTATATTCATGTTCCCTTGTCTTTCCATTTATATTTTTCAATCAGCTCATCCTGCTGAGATTTTGATTAGATTTATGTTGCATCTATTGATCAGTTTAAGGAGAATTGACAACTATATTGAATTTTGCAGTTATAAAAATGTGGTATACCTCTCCATTTATGTAAGTTTTCCTTGATTTCTTTCATCAGCATTTTGTAGTTTTCAGAATACAAATCTTGCACATATTTTGTTATAAATCTAAAAGATTTATAACAAAGCATCTTACGTTTATTGGCACTACTGTAATTGGTACCATTTTATTTCAATTTATAATTGTTCATTGCTAGTATATAGAAATAAAATTGATTTTATGTTTTTACATTGTATCTCAAAAACATGATAACTTCACTCACCTTAATTCTGGTATCTTTTGTTAGATTCTTTGGGACTTTTTTCATAGACAATCATGCCCTCTCTGAACAGAGAAAGTTTTATTTCTTACTTTCTCATCTTTATGTCTTATTTCATTTTCTTGCCTTATTGTATTGTCTAGTACCTCCGGTACAACATTGTATAGCAGTGGCAATAGTGGAAATCCTCGCCTTGTTCCCCATCTTAGGGGGAAGGCATTCAGTCTTTCATCATTAAATACAATGTTCCTTGTGAGATCTTTCTTGATGCCCTCTATCAGGTTGAGAAGATTCTCTTCTATTGCTAGTTTGCTGAAAGATTTTATCATAAATTGATGCTGAATTTTATTTCAAAAAATTTTTGCATGTAATGTGATTATCATATTTTTCCTTCCTTTTTTAAATTAGTGAATTGCGGGCCGAACCCATGGCGCACTCGGGAGAGTGCGGCGCTGGGAGCGCAGCAGCGCTCCCGCTGCAGGTTCGGATCCTATATGGGGATGACTGGTGCACTCACAGCGCTCACTGGCTGAGCGCGGTGTGGCCGGTCTCAAAAAGGACAAAAAAAAAAAAAAA
>NW_007726478.1:79848-82875 GCF_000696425.1 Galeopterus variegatus
GGCTGAGCGCGGTGTGGCCGGTCTCAAAAAGGACAAAAAAAAAAAAAAATTAGTGAATTGCATTGATTGTTTTATAAATGTTAAACTGATATCTCCACAAAGTCACAATCCTATTTATATATCACTGGATTTGATTTGCTAGTATTTCATTGAAGATTTTTACAGCTATGTTCACGAGGGATATTGGTTTATAGTTTTCTTTTAATTTTTTTTCCTCTGGTTTAATATCATAGCAATGCTGTCTTCATAAAATAAGTTGGGAAGTGTTCCTTATTATATACTATGGAAAATTTTGTGTAGAATTCTTAAACAATTGGTATAATTCTCCAATGAAGCCATCTGGGCCTGAAGTTATCTTTGTTGTAAGTTTTAAAACTATGAGTTCAATTTCCTTAACAGACTAATCAGGTTATCTGTTTCATCTTGAGTGAGATTTGACAGTTGGTATCTTTCAAGGAATTTTTCCATTTCATCTAAATGATTGAATTCATGGACATAATGATGGTTTGTCAAATTCTCTTATTATTTTTTTAATGTCTGTAGCATCTGAATTTCTGATGTTTCAAATCTGATGTTTCATATCTGTTGCATCTTCTCCCCACTTTTTTTTCCTGTCCAATTTGGCTTGAGATTTATGAATTCTAATAATCTGTTCAAGGAACAGTTTATTGTTTCATTTGGTCACTTTTCTATTCTCAGTTTCATGGATTTCTTTATCATTTCCTTCCTCTGCTTGATTTGTGTTTAATTTGATCCCCCTTTTCCTGTTTATTAAGTTTGGGGCTTAGGTAATTGATGTGAAACTTTCTTCTTTTCTAATATAAGCATCTGATGCTATAAATTCCCTTTAATTTCTGCTTTATCCACATCTAACAAATTTCGGTATATTTTATTTTCATTTTCATTTTATTTTGTTATATTTTCATTTTTATTCAATTCAAATATTTTTCTAATTTTCCTTGTGATTTCCTCTTTGACTCAAGAGTCATTTCTAAATGTAAGGTTTCGTTTCTAACCATTTGGGGGATTTTCCAGTTACCTTTCTGTTACTGGTCTCTTCTTTCTTTTTAAAAAATTTTATCTATATTTTCCAGCCTGTTATTAATTTCTATGTCAATTCTATTATGATCTGATAGCATACTTTGTACAAACTCAAGTATTTTAAATTTGTTACAGTTTGGATTTTGGCCTAGAATATGGTCTATCTTGATGAATGTTCCATGTGCACTTGAAAAGAATATATATTCTTNTTTTCATTTTCATTTTATTTTGTTATATTTTCATTTTTATTCAATTCAAATATTTTTCTAATTTTCCTTGTGATTTCCTCTTTGACTCAAGAGTCATTTCTAAATGTAAGGTTTCGTTTCTAACCATTTGGGGGATTTTCCAGTTACCTTTCTGTTACTGGTCTCTTCTTTCTTTTTAAAAAATTTTATCTATATTTTCCAGCCTGTTATTAATTTCTATGTCAATTCTATTATGATCTGATAGCATACTTTGTACAAACTCAAGTATTTTAAATTTGTTACAGTTTGGATTTTGGCCTAGAATATGGTCTATCTTGATGAATGTTCCATGTGCACTTGAAAAGAATATATATTCTTCTATTGCTAGGTAGAGAATCCTTCAAAATTCAATTAGATAGTTTGTTGATATCTTGTCTATAATCTTTCTGATTTTTTGGTCTACTTGTTATTTTTATTACTGAGAGAAAAATGTTGAAATCTCCAACTGTAATTGTGGACTTGTCTATTTCTCCTTTAAATTATATCAAACTTTGCTTCCTGTATTTTTAAACCTCTGTCGTTATGTGTTATTATGTCTTCATTGAGAACTGACTCCTTTATCATTATATAATGTCCTCTTTCATCCATGGTAATATTCTTGTTCTGAAGGCTGTTTTGTCTGATATTAATACAGTTACTCTGTTTTTCTTTCGATTAGTATTTGAATGGTATATCTTTTCTCACTCTTTTACCCTGTCTGCGCTTTTATATTTAAACTATTTTCTTGTAGACAGAACATAGTTGGGTCTTGCTATTTTTTAAATCTGATCTGACAATCTTCATCTTTATTTGGTATATTTAGACTGTTTGCTTAATGAAATCAACAAAATGGTCAAATTAAAATGTCTTGTTTTGCTGTTTTTTATTTGCCCCATCTGTTCTTTGTTTCTTTTTTTCACCCTTCTTTTGGCTTGAATATTTTTTTATGATTTCATTTTGACTTCACTATTGACATCATTTATACTTCCTTAAAAATTATTTTGATGGTTATCCTAAGGTTTATAATATACATATCTAATTGATATCAGTCTACTTTCAAATAATATTATGCTGCCTCATGTGTAGTATAAGGATCATACAACAATTTACTTCTGATTCCTCTCTCCCATCCTTTGTGCTATTGTGCATTTCACTTTTACATATGCTGTAATCCACAGTACATTGAATTTTATATTTACCTTATTTAGTCTATTTCCATTGTTCTTTATTTCTTAGTGTAGATCCAAGCTGTTGTCTGGTATCTTATTCCTTCTACCTAAAAAATTTCTTTTTTGTGGGTCTACTGATAATAAATTTTCTCAGTTTTTGTTTGTCTAAAAACATTTTAATTTCTCCTGAATTTCTGAAAGATATTCTCACTTGGTAGATAATTGCAGGTTGACAGGTATCTTTTTTTTTAATACTTTAATGGAATTACTCTAAGTGCTTCTGACTTGTGTAGTTTCTGCTGAAAAGTCTGTTGGAATTCCCATCTTTGTACCTCTGTATAATGTCACTTTTACCTCTGGCTGCCTATAAAACCAAGATTTTCCCTTTATCTTTAATTTTCAGCAGTTTGAATATGATGTAACTTTTTTTCTTAAAAACAAAAATTATTCTCACTGGTGTTCTCTGAACTTCTTGGATCTGTGGTTTGTTGTTTGTTTTCTTTCTTTAATTTTGGGAAATTCTTAGCCATTATCTCTTCAAATATTTCTTTTTTTTTTTTTTCCTTTTTGTCTTTTTTCGTGACCGGCAA
>NW_007726478.1:83381-89669 GCF_000696425.1 Galeopterus variegatus
TGCACCCGCACCTCGCTCAGCCAGTGAGCAGCCGGTCTGTATGTGGGATCCGAACCCTTGGAGGGAGCGCCACCGCGCTCCCAAGCGGTGCACTGTAGCAGTGTGCGACTGGGCCGGCCCCCAAATATTTCTTCTGACCCATTGCACCCGCACCTCGCTCAGCCAGTGAGCAGCTGGTCTGTATGTGGGATCCGAACCCTCAGAGGGAGCGCCACCACGCTCCCAAGCGGTGCACTGTAGCAGTGCGCCACTGGGCCGGCCCCCAAATATTTCTTCTGACCCATTTCCTCTCTTGCTTCTACTTCTGGGATTCCAGTTACACGTGTATTAGACCAGTTGACACTGTACCACAGCTGCAGGTCTTAGGTTAGTCCTTTTACCATTTCCTGGAGAATTCAAGAATCTTACAGTAGTTTAACTCCATTTATCCCTTTGTGATCTTTGTGGTGTTATCATCATATAATTTACTTACGTATATATTAGAAGCCACACATTTGCGTCATTGTTATTCTAAATAGTTTTCAAATATTTGCCCTTATATTTATCTGCTTTCTTCATTCTTTACTGCAGTCCCATGTATACATTGGGCTCATTTTCCTGATCTGAGGAAGACTTCTTTAGTCTGAAAAGCTTCTGGTAATGAAATTTTTCAACCTTTGATTATTTAAAATGTTGTTATTTCACCTTCAGTTCTGAAGGGCATTTCAGTTGTATATAACATCTAAGTCAACAGATTTTTTTCCCCTACACTTTAAAGATCTTATTACATTGTCTTCTGGCTTCCACAATTTCCATTGAAAAGTCAGCAGTACGTCTTACTGTTATTCTTTAAAGAAGTGGTAAAGTGTCCTTTTCCTCTCTGTGTCTCTTTCCCCTTTTAAGATGATCTCTATCTTTTGATTTCAATAATTTGTCTTTAAAGCCCTTAGATGTTGTTATCCTTATTTTTATCTTCTGGGGTTTGCTAACTTCCTGTAGTTTTTGGTGATTCCCCTTCCAATTTTTTGAAAAATTCTTAGCCATTATTTCTTCACATATTTTTTCTACCTCATTTTTTTCTTCTCTCTTCTGTAACTACAATTACACAATTATAATAGGTAGAAGAGACGAAGGCACTGTCTTTTCACTGTATCCCATAAGTCTTTGTCTCCTTTCTGTATTTTCTATTCTTTCGTCTTTCTCCATGCTTCTGACCTATTTGAATTTTTTGTGACCTATTTTCCACTTCATTAATTACCTTTTCAGCTGCATCTAAACTGCTATTAAGCCCATTTAATGAGCTGTAAATGGAATTTTCCTATTTTTGTTTTAGAATATTCACTCAATTGTTTATAAATTTCAAATATCTGGTGACCTTCCTCATCTTTTCATTCATTTTGTCTATCTTTTCCACAATTTTATTTAACACATTAATCATAAATATTTTAAAGTCCTTGTCTGGTAACTCCAATATCTTGTTTATCTGTAGGTTTGCTTCTATTATTTATTTATTTTTCTATTGCTTATTGGTCAAATTTCCTTGTCTCTATACATGTTCAACAATTTAAAAAATATGGCACACATTGTATATAAAAGAATCATAGAGGCTCCAGGTGAAAGTTCCCCCATTCCTCCGTTATACAGATAGGATGCGGAAGCAGATTGCTTCAATACAATCAGAGCTTAAGCTGGGTCAGGGCAGAGTTGCACTTTTAGTCTCAGACTCTCTCTGATTCATTCCTGTTCTTTGGGTGCGGCTCTCCTGGGCTTTTGATTGAGAAACTGGAAGATCTTTATCTCCTCAGCCCTAAATGACTGTGAAAGATTCTATTCTTCCCTTTGGAGTTTTGAGCTTAGTTCTTTATCCTCTAGATGAGGATAAAGATGAGGGGAGCATTGGTGTTTGTGGCAGTCCCCTCCCCGCCCCCCACTGGGACTAAGCACAGCAAAACCACAGGAGATTTCACTCCACCTCCTAGAAGTTTCTGGCTCAAGTACTGAGCCTCCTACACAGAATGCAAAAAATGTTCTGTGGGGAACACTGGCCATGCATCAGGAAATCCTTTAATTTCCACACATCCCATTGGCACAGGACCACCAAAAGCTTTGCTGGCTTCTCCCCTTCAACAGAGCTTTTCAACCAGAATTTAGCAAGATCCTCAGTCCCAGCCTAGAACTGGAACGCTCCCAAGGAGGAAAACAGTAATGATCATCAGCTCAGCTAGGAAGTGTTCTTCCCTCTCCGGATTTTAGTTCATCTTGTACTCATTACCATAGCTCCTTAATAATATGATTTTGCATATTATCTCTTTTTTTTGCATATGATGTCTTTAATAATATGATTTTGCATTTATCTCTTTTTTACCTAGTTAGTGTGGTGAGAGGACTGGCCTCCCATAGCCAACTATATCCTACCCAGGAACTGAAATCTCCTCCCTTAAATGTTTAACACATATTTAAAGTTGCATTTTCCTATGTATGTCTAGCATTCCTCAGTATCTATATCCTTTCCTTGAACGCATTAATACAACTTTCACTTCCCACTTCCACTCCTGAATCTCAACATCTGAGGTGTTAATTCCTGTCCTGTTGTTGACATCACTGCTGCTGCTGCTGTTATATGATGCATTAAAAATTAGATTTAACTACAAAGTTTTCTGTTTTTTCTTTTTTTTTTTTATATGTCACTGTTTCCTGTACTCCATGTCGCTTTTTTTTTTTTTTGGTCCCATATTCATTTCTTTTTCTTGAGTACATTCTTCAGTAGGTCCTTTAGAGTCTGTGAGTAATAAATTTGTTCAGAGAATCTTCCAAAACATCTTCATTTTCTTCTCACTCTCAAAGGATAGTTGGGTTAGGTTAGGTATATGATCTTAGGATCAAAATAATTTTCTCCAGAAATTTGAAGTTCTGTTTTCCATCGTCTCATAATGTAGCCAAAGAGAAGTCATTTGCCAATCTGATTCTTATTTCTCTGAGAATAAGCAGTATACCCCCTCCCCCTTGTTTTTAAGACTTTTTTCTCTGATATTTCACCACTGTGTATCCAGGGGTAAATCACCACCCCACCACCACTTCCATTAATTTTGCTGAGCACTAGACTGATCCTCTCAACCTGAAGACTCTTGTATTTCTTCAGTTCTGGGAAATATTCTCCTAATGACGGATTGATTTTTTTCTCCATCTTCTCCTTATGGAACTTTTACTACGTGCTAAATGTTGAACCTTCTGTTTCTAGTCTCTATGTCATTTAACTGTTTTATCTTTTTATTCTTTATCTCTCAGTCATTTTGCACTATAACCTCAGAGAATTCCTCAGCTTATTTTTTTTTTTGTCTTTTTCCGTGTCCGGCAACGGATCGCAACCCTCAGTGTTGCCCCCGTACCGGACCAGGGACCGGCAACGGGATCGCAAGCCTCGGCGTTGCTCCCGCGCCTCGCTCAGCCAGTGAGCGGCCGGTCTGCATGTGGGATCCGAACCCTTGGCGGGAGCGCTGCCGCGCTTCCCAAGCGGCGCACTACAGCAGTGCGCCACCGGGCCGGCCCTCCTCAGCTTATTTTTGACTCACTAATTCATTCTTTCAAAGACAGTTTTGAAATATTTCAACAATATAGAAAAATATAAAGAATGAAGAATAAACACCCAACTTTGTCAGATCTTAACATTTTCCCCTATCTTCTTCCTGTCTGTATTTCAGAGAAAGAAAACACTGCCAGTGCAGCTGAAGCTCTGCGTTTTTCTTCCCATTCCTATCCAGGGGTAACAACTATGTTGAATTTGGTCTTTGTGATTTTTAAATTAACTTTTTATTAAGGTATTATTTGTACACAACAGAATTCACTTATTTTGAGTGTACATATGACAAATTTTGGTAATTGTATGAAATCGTGTAATCACCGTCCCAATCAAGGTATAAAACAATTCCATCACCCCCAAAAGTTTCCTTGTGCTTCTTTGCAGTTGACCCCCTGTTCCTGGCCTGGCCCTAGACAACAATTGCTTTCTGTCACTGCAGTTCTGCCTTTTCTAGCATTTCCTATAAATGGAATCATGCAGTACATATTCTTTCATGTTTGATTTCTTTCACTTAGCATAATATTTTTGCATGTTTTTGCATGCATTATTAATGTTTTGTTACTTTTTATTGCAGGGTAGTATTCCCAAGTATGGATATACAGCAATTCATTTATCCACTCACCAGTTGATGAACACTTGGGTTGCTTCCAGTTTGGGGCTATTCCGAATAATACATCTATGAACATTTGTGTACCAATCTTTTTGTGAACATACATTTTAATTTCTCTTGGGTAAATACCTCGAAGTGGAATTGCTGTGTTATAGGGTACATGTATGATTAACTTTGTAAGATGATACCACACTGTTTTCCAAAGTGGCTGTGCCATTTTGCATTCCCACCAGCAATCTGTGAGAGTTCCAGTTGCTCCGTATCCTTGCCAACACTTATTATAGCCAGTCTTTTAACTAGTGTGTAGTGGCGCCTCATTATTACTTTAATATTATTTCTCTAATGACTAGTGAGCTGAGCATCTTTTCATGTGATTATCTTCATTTGTGAAATATCTATTCAAATCTTTTGCTCATCTTTATTAGGTTGTTTGCCTTATTATCACGTTGTAAAAATTCTTTATATGTTTTGGGTACATACTCCCCATATATGTTTTCTAAAATAAATGTTATTGAAGTATATAGTGCATCAAAAAAGGTTTGATTTCATGTTTTCAACTTTATGTAATAGATATTATACAAGCCTATCATTCCGCAGTTGCTTTTTTTCCCACTAGGCATCATATTTTTGAAATTTATCCCTGTGGATACATGTAGGTAATTCATTTTACACTAGGTAATTCATTTTACATGTAGTGTAGGATTCTATAATGGGATCCAAACATAATTTATTTATCCATTCTCTATTGGATTATAGATTGTTTCTAATTTTTTGCAATTACAAACCATTCTGCAATGAACATTCCCTTCATATTTCCTCACACATGTGAGAGTTTCTCTTAGAAAACACTTAGAAGAGGCATAGAGGCTGCATATCCTTACATTTACTCCAATTTTCTCTTTAGCTATATTCATTCTACTGTTGAGCCAACGTACTGAGTCTTAGATTTGAACAATTATTTTAAATTTCTAAGATCTCTTAGTGATTCATTTTAGCAACAGTCTGTTCTCAATTTATGGATATGATACCTTCTCTGGTCTCCTTAAGGACAGTAATTACACTACTTTAAAGTTTCTTTTGTTTGTGTTTGCTCTCTGAAGTCTATTTTTTGGGGTCTTAGGTCTTCTGTTTAAGTCTCATGCCCCTCTTCCATAGTGTTGATTTTCCTCAAATACTTGGATATTCTTGGTTTTCTGCTCACCTTGCTTTGAGCATCCCTATCTGCCTGTCTCTGAAGGATGGACTTGACCACAAGGGCTTGTGTCTGATGGTCACTGTGAAGGAGCATCACTAGTGGTGGGTGATGGGAAGTGGTCTTCTTCCCATCTCCTGGTGTCCACTACATACCCCAGGGCATGTCCCTGACTATTGGACCCACCCAAATGTTCCCACTCACTGCTCTGGCTGTGGGCAAACCCCCTGCTGTTCAGCAGCTCAGCGTGAGCAATGTATTTGTGGGGGATGGGGACAGGAAGCAGGGAGGGGCCGGCCAGCCTGGCTGCTCCGCACACCCCCGAGTGGCTCCCTCTCAGGATGGCCCCGGCTGCTCCCGTGGGTCTGGGCATCCCATGGTCCTGCCGACTCTGAGCCTGAAGCCCTCCTGCAGCCAGCCCCCCTTGCACGGTGGATCTCTGCCCACGTGTTCGGGTTTGTAGACTCCTCTGTCAATCCAAGCCTGTCCACTTCCCATCTTTCGGGAATCCCACCAAGTTTCTGGTCCATTGAGAGCACTTTTTCTTTCTAGACTGTTGCAGATAGTACACATTTATATGAGTACATTTATTTTTTTCCTGTTCTAACTGGAGATTTAGAGAGGTAGGACTGTACCCAGTCTGTCACTTTTTTTTTTTTTTTTTGGTGGATGGCCAGTATGGAGATCTGAACCTGTGACCTCGGTGTCATAACACCACGCTCTAGCCAACTGAGCTAACCCCCCAGCTCTACAGTCTGCCATTTTTATCCAATCTTTTGTGCTTATCTTCTTTAAATTCTGTCTTCTCTCAGTCTTCCTTGGATCTCTCTGACCTTGGGTCTCTATGTCTCTCAGATTCTCTCTGGCTGTGTCTGTGTGTCTCTCTCTGTTTCTGTCTCTGGCTATGGTTCTGTTTCTATGACTCTCTCC
>NW_007726478.1:90491-93726 GCF_000696425.1 Galeopterus variegatus
GCTCCATCTCAGTTCTGATGATCTCTGTTCATCTCCCTGTCTTCCTGGTTCTCCAAGCCCCTCTGCCTCCTCATCCCCCTAATCTCGGTGGCTGCTCCCCATCAGCACAGGACTCTGGTCCCCACGGCTGGCTGGCTCTGGAGCAGTTTGTGGGTGGGGGAGCCCCAGATTGCTGCAACGTGGAACAAGGATTTCCAACACATGCTCCCCCTGGCAGCCTGCCACCACAGCTCACTGCCTGCCAACATCACACTTCAACTTAAAGAGGGAAAACTGCCAGACCAATGTTTTAGCTACAGCCCCGTGTCAGGGTTGCATGGGGAATCTCGCAGCAGCCCCTGCCAGGAGCTAGAGCTGCGAGGGGCTTAGGGAAGGGGCTCTGGGCTGCCGGGTGGGGGGGGGTCCTGGCTGCCACCTTCCCTGGCTCCCTAGTTCTGGGCAGCCAGAAGTTTGCTTGGAATCCACTCTGGGCTCTAGGCAGGGCCAAGTTCCTCTGGACTCTCCCTAGGATGGGGCTCTTCCCTTCCTGCCCACTCCTGGGTGGGTAGGTCACCAGGGTCCTGCTTTCTCTCCTCATTGTCTCTTCGTGCCACATGCCACCCTCAGTGTGGCTGCCACCTCCATCTACGGGTATGGTAGCCCTATGGAGCTGAGAGACTTTAAGCTCAGGGCATGGTTTGGAACTCAGGAAAAGTCAGTGGGATAACTCTGCCAAGAGACAAGGTGAGAGACCAGTGTGGAAGCATTCATCCTCACCAATGAAGAAACGCCCACCTACAGAAGCACTCGTTCTAGCAAGTGCAGGGATCGCTGTTCCTGTGAGTGTAGAACTGTCCATCTGGACTTGTGTAGAGTGCCCTTCCCTGCCCTATAGACTCACCAGCTCTTTCATGATAATCAGACCCATTCCACAGGGACACACCCAGCCCAGTCACTGCAGATGCTTCATTCCGGTCAGGTCAGCATAGGAGCAGCCACACCTGTGAGCTCTATTCCTGTCAACATAGCAGTGCCCTCTTGCTGACTCCCACTGGGACGCAATCGCAATGTCCCTTCTTCCAGGCAGCCTTCCCATACCTCCAGGGAGGCGTGCTCATCTCTATATAGCTACAGTTTAGAAACACCTGGCAGGGCCTGTGCACTATTTATAATTCCTCCCAGTGTGGATGTGCCCAGCCCAGAGCCGGGAAGCCGCTCCTTCTAGGAGTACAGAGGCTCGTAGAGCAGTAAATATAAAAACATGCATGCGTGTAAGCAGAGAAGCAGCCGTTCAAACTAGTGTAAAAACACCTGCCCTTGAGAATACAGAGGCTCCCAATCCTACCAGAGTAGAAGCGCTCATAAATTTGGAAGCACCTACTGGTGGCAGCGCAGAAGCTCGCAGCTCTGCCAATATGAATGCACCCATCTGTCAGGAGAGCGCAAAGTCCCCTTGAGACACCTGGTTGACCCAGAAGGAGCTTGTATCAGTGAGGGCGGGCAGGAGTGGGAAGTGGGGGGTGGGGGGAGCCACCTGATCACACCCCCAGCCTGGCAGAAGTGCGCTGCCAATATAAACAGATAAGCACTAATAATCACTCTTTCTTAAAAGCCCCACTTGCCTGTCCCATTTTCCTGAGGATGCCACCTGCACAGCTGCTCCTAATCAAGGACCATTTAATTCGTTCCCAGATCATTGTCTGCACTAATTGTCTTAAACAAACCGAAGTTCATTTCACCTTACTCCCCAAGGGCCTGGAGGGCTTCTAATTACCTGTAGGTGGTTCTCCATGCAGCCCAGCTTCATTAAAGATCACAATATGTTCCTCTAATAGGTTTCCCATTAAAATCCAATGGGTTCCCATCAAAATGAGTTATGTCCCAGAAAAAAAAATCCACTGAAATATATTTTAATTAAAGTGGATTAAATATTGCATATGTCTGTTTCTGCCAACAGGTTGCACTTGAGACTGATGCTATCAGAAAATGGAGGGGAAAGGTGGCAAACAGAGGGGAGGGGACAAGAAGTCTCAGTTGTGGGTGAAGAGGGAATTAGACGGTGGTTCTGCCGCTCCTGGCGGGGCGACTCTGGGCAAGCCACCTCATCTCCCTGAGCTTCCGTTTCCTCAATCCCAAATGGCAATAACAATCTGTAGCTTGCAATTTATTTTTGCTGATATTAGAAACTATATATGCACACACAAGTATACATTTATATATGTATGCTTCCTGCATACAAAGTAATCAATAGATGTCAAAAAATAAATATTGTATTAGTCAGATGTACTGTGTAACAAACGATCCAAATCTCAATGCTTACAACATCAAACCTTTATTTATCACAAGCACTGCAAGTTAGCTCTGCTCCCATGTGTCTTCTCGTTCCAGAATGCAGACTGAAGGCTCAGCCCCTCTCTGGGACGTGTCATTCTCATGGCAGAGGGCAGAAGTGCAAGAAAGCAAGCTGCACCTGCAACTGCATTCAAAGCTTGTGCTACACGTGCCAGATCATGTCACTCATTTTCCAATGGGCACAGTAACCATACTGCAAGACCTGGAAATGGTACAGAGGACGATACTGCCACCTACCAGGAGGCAGGGCCAGGGTGTGGCTGGATATTCCTCCTACAGGGAAGGGAATGAATAATTGCCAACAATAAAATAATATACCACAATCCTATCACCAGGTATTATAGCAGGGTTTCCCAAGCTTGCCTGATGATAAGGATCTTGGGGTGGGGGGAAGATGGAGTGGGGAGATGAAAATAAAGAGACGGGGGGCTGGCCGGTTAGCTCAGTTGGTTAGAGCATGGTGTTATAACAGCAAAGTCAGGGGTCCGGTTCCCCATGCCAGCCAGCCATCAAAAAAAAAAAAAAAAAAAAAAGACTGAGTCTCTCAGAGCTACTAAGTCAGATTCTCCAGGGGAGGGTCCTAGAAATCTGTATTTTTTAACAAGTGCCTCAAGTTGTCTTTATCATGAGGAACGTTTGAGAAGCACCATTTCATAGAATAGCTGATAAGAACATGGGCTATGAAACAGATCTGAGATTGCAAATTATCTCCACCCGTACTAGCTGTGTAATCACGGGATAGTTTCTTAATCTCTCAGAGTCAGTGTCTTCATTTGGAAGATAAGGCAATGCATGCAAATCCCCTGGCACAGTGGCTGGTCCGGGGCAAGACTTCAATAAACTTTAGGCTTCCTGTTTTTCTTTTCTTTTTTTAAGACTTTTTTTTTTTTTTTTTTTTTTTTTT
>NW_007726478.1:94323-105202 GCF_000696425.1 Galeopterus variegatus
ACCCTCGGGCGGGAGCACCGCCGCGCTTCCCAAGCGGCGCACTGCAGCAGTGCGCCACTGGGCCGGCCCCTTTTTAAGACTTTTTAAAGAGCAGTTTTAGGTTCACAGCAAATTTGAGAGGAAAGGACAGAGATTTCCCATCTAGCCCCTGCCCCCGCACATGCAAGCCTCCCCCATTTTCTGCACCCCCCACCAGAGTGGTACATTTGGTACAGTTGATGAACCTGCATTGACACGTCATTATCTCCCAAAGTCCATAGTTTACATTAGGGTTCGCTCTTGGTATTTGTGTTCTATGACTTTAGAAAAGTGTATAATGACTTGTTTTCATCATTATAGGATTATACAGAGTATTTTCATTGCCCTAAAATCCTCCACGCTCCACCTATTCCTCCTCCCCCCCCCACCGTGGCTCTTCCTATTTTTAAAATAACAATAATAAAGATGGTAATGAATGTGATGTGCCCAGCTCAATGCATTGCAATAAATGGTAAACTCTAAGAACAATAACATTAAATTACGATAATGATAATAATAATATTATATACACAAATAAATATATAATAATAATACACACGTAAGGATTAAATGGGGAAGCACTATCTACAACAAACACACATGTGTTTACATTCTGAACGCAGAATAATCTTTGAACCCGGCTACTCATGAGAATCATCTGTAGAACGTTAAAAATTCCCAGTGCCTTGGCCACCCCTGGAGATTCAGATTTAACTGGTCTGGGGTGTGGTCCATGCTGGTTGAGCTCTCCAGGTATCTCTACTATGCGGCCAAGTCTGAAAACCACTGCCCTAGAGACTTGCTACTCAAAGTGTGGTCTGCGGACCAGAAGCATCAACAGCACCTGGGAACTTGTTGGAAATGTGGAATCCCAGGTCCCACCCTGCACCTGAGGAATCAGAATTTGAAATGAAGACCGCTTGGTGATTGTGTGCATGTTAAAATCTGAGAAACACTTGTCAGGGACCTTGTCAGTCCAGCCCCACTCCCAACCCCTGCCCAGTGGTTGCGTCCATCAACTTCTCAGCAATGCTCAACGCTGGTGAGCCATTTTTCAATCTCAAAAAACACTTTCCTCTCTTGGCTTCCAAGACACCATATATTTCAATTTGCATAATTTGCCCTGCAAATTATGTAGCTGGTCCTGACCTCTGCTCCCACCAAGACTCGCTAGGTGGGAAGCTCCCCAAAGGAGTAAAGAAGCTTGGAGTCAAAAAAATGGCAAAACATCACCACACTGAGCTTCCCCCACCCCAACTTGTTCCTCTCCCGGGTTTCCCCCTCTTGACAAATGACACCATCATCACCCTGTTTTTCAGCTCAATGATCTTGCCAGCATCCTTGATCACTCTGTTCGACTCCACATTAATCCATCAACATCCAAAATATGTTTTGACACTGTCCCCCTTCTCTCCAGCTCAAGTCCCCCCCTCTGTCTCTTGCTGGGACATTTGTAACTGGTCCCCCTGCCTCCCCCTTTTGCCTCTAGAGCAGCCAGAATGTCTTGGTGAGGGGTGGAGAGGATCAGATCACCACATCTTCTCCTTGCACCCCACCTTCCAGCCAGACGGAATGATCTTCAGCCCCTTCACCTCTGGGGTCTTTGCACAGGCTGCTGCCCTGCTGCGGACGCTCTCCTTTCCCCCTCTGCACACTGCATCCTCCCCAAGGCTGACTTCCGAGCTTCCTGCAGCCCTCCACTCGCAGCCCCTTCCCCTGGGCAGCCTTCCCTGAGGCCCCTCCCCAAGGGGTTAGATGTTCCTTCTCTGAGCTCCCAGGACCCTGTGCACCCCCATCCAGTGCTTCTCACTCGCAACCCACTGCAACCCTCTTTGCATGCCCATGTCCTCTTCCGGACTCTCATTTCCCTGAGGCGAAGGCCAGTGTCTGCCTTGTTCATGTGTATCCCTGGTGCCTAGCACTGCGCCTGGCACATGGCCAGAGCTCACTATTTGCTGAGTGGATGAATGAATGAATGAATGATTGAATGACTGCCCCCCCCCCAGAAAAACTTTGCTGCTCTTCTAGCCCTGCTCTCAGACCAGAGTTCTGAGGAATGGGTTTTCATCTTACTTCCCAGGCTGGGGCCCCACTAGGTGGTCACCTGCCTCATGTCCCACAAGCGGCCGAGAGATTGCTGTCTCTTCTGGTCCCTTTGAACGGAGCTGCCCGCCCATGCCAAGTCCCTCTGGTGATGGCTGGAGGCTGTTGCTTGCCGGTCCCTCCGGGTTTCTCCAGGCCACCCACCGACACATCCGTTTTTTCCAGCTACTGCTCATCTCATCGCCGCTGGTGGCTAGGCTGGAGCCGGCTCTCTTCCCAACTCTGCCTTCAGTGACATTCTGTCGGTAGCTTGAAATCAGCCAGGTGGGAATATTTACACCATGGAAACTGGCAAGTGCTATGAATTCGGGCTTTGTCGTTGCTGCTGCTGTCGCTGGGAGAGCTGGTTTACCAGCACCCCCCTGGACTCCACCTTGACTGCGGTTTCAACGCTTGCTCACGCTTCCTGGGCTTTAACATCCAGGCTCTAGACCCAGCTTGACCAGGCTTCTCTCCTTCAGTAGAATCCAGTTATATGGGCCCCAGTTCCACCCACCCAGACAGCAGGTAAGGGACAAGACGGTGACCCTGGCCCTGGGCCTGGTCTCCCAGCAGAGGGAACAACCACAGCCCCCTCAGCCCACCTAGCTGAGAAGCAGTCCTTGAGATAGGCACTTCTGGGCTCTGCCCCCACTCAGGGCACCTCTGCAGCCCTATAAGCCAAGCTGCACCTCGGGTGGGAATGGCTCACCTGGGGAGCCCATCTTTCTGGTGCCCTCGTTAACTCCTGGCAGGCAGCCTAGGTGCTCCATGCTCAGCCACACGTCCCACCACCAGTCTTCCCTGTCCTGCTGGGCGCCTCAGCCACGCTGCTCTGGGACCCTGAGACCTCACTTTCTCTCTTTAAAATAGGACCATTGGCTTATTGATTATTAGTTATATTGATAATATCAGAAATAACACTCAATTATTAATACTATGATTTATATTTAGTCACACTAATTATTAATGATAATAATTAATACTTAATTTAAATGAATTAATTCTTAATAAGTAACTGTTACTTATTGGTTATTTCTATTATCATGCCACTTCAGTTACAAAAGCAAAGTATATTCATCTACACACATATGTAGGTAATGGGTGCTCTGAGACTGGACACTCATAATTGTAAAATTCGACTGACCTTTTTAAGAGGTCAACAGTTCTCAGATTCATCCTGGGAAAGGGGCAGCTGCTCCTTGGTTTTGGTGACATGCACCCTGATTTTGCTCACACAAAGCTCCTGGGCTCTGGAATGAAGAACCTGGACAAAGAGAAATGATCTGGACCCTCAGAATGTGACCAAGGGTGTCACCTCATGGGCAGTTTCATCACAGGAGGAGGTTAGTGTCTGTCCTGGGGGCAGACCTAAAGCTGGACGCTTGAAGGATTGCTCTTGGCGTCACCCCACTGCTCACTGCCCAGCCTCAGGTTTGCATTCATTCATTCATTCATCCCTTTGTTAGTTCCACAGACCCTGTCCTGGGTACAGGAGATTCAGGGTGAACAAGACAGTCAAGGCCCCTGTCCTCATGGAGATTATAGTCTGATGGTAGAGATGGACAAAAATCAAGTCAACAAACAGAAATAATTACAGCATATGATAAGGTCTTAAGGGAAATAAACAGGGCACCAGGATACAGAATGAAGAGGACCCACACTAGACTGGAGGAGGGATTAGAGATGCCTCACTGACTTGGGCATGAAGGGTGAGAAGGAGCCGGTCTGAGGAAAAGCAGGACGAGCTGCGCAGGCAGTGGGCACTGCATGTGCAAAGGGCCTGAGGCAGCGGAAGGCGGCCGGGGAGTCTGGAGAGCAGGGAAGGTGGGTCTGGAGAGGCGCCAGTCAGGCTGGAAGATCCTGCGGGCGACGTGAGGACGTGGATTTTGTTCTTAACCACGTGACACTGAGCTTCCCGACTGTCTGTGCGGACGCAGCAAGGAGCAGCATTGAGCCGGGGCACTTAGCTGAACGAGCAGGCGAGATGGGCCCCTCTGGAGGAGCCGAGGCTGGGGTGGATGGCAGAGAGGATGCTGTAGCCAGAGCCAGGACAGGGGCGAGGCCTGGGCTGGGGCGGTGGCCGTGGGGGCTGCGAAGGGCAGAGTGGAGAGACAGTGAGGGCAGAATCAGCGGGACTTGCTAAAGGAGGGGTCAGGGGACACGGGGAGATGGAGGGGTCCAGGGTGACTCGAAGGTTTCTGGAGGGGCTGCCCTGGTGAACCCCAAGTTCTAGACCAAGGAATTCAGGAGGAGACTTAGACGCCTTCATATGACATAGGACAACGCTGCTTTAACCTGAGGTCACATTTGCCGAGTGTTTGCTATGTGCTAAGCACTTTATCCACGCCATGCCCCTTCATCTCCACGACAGCTCGGCCTGGCAGGTGCAGTGATCTTCTCCATTTCACAGAGGAGCAGCTGGGGCAGGGAGCAGTTACACCATTGCCTCCAGCAAGGGCAGAGCTGAGACTCAACCCCAGATGGTCTGACCCTGGAGGCCGCGCTCTGGCCACACGTACCCTGTGTTACGTAGCTCTTTGAAACCCACTCTCAGCCCTGCAAGACCACATGTAAGGTACTGCTGACAGCCCAGGCCTTTCTGTCCAGGCTTCTGCCCTGTCCTTGATTGAATTACAGCAGAAGGACACCTTGAGACAAGGCTGTGAGGGTGGCCAGTGACTGGGGAGAAGACCCCAGGAAGCAGCAGGCGGAGGCTGGAGGAGGAAGCTGGAGGGAGAAGAGGAAGCCGGCCCGGGTGTGTGGGCAAGCAGGCTGGTGAGCCAAGGGGCAGCTGGGCCCAATCCCCCTGGGAGTTCAGGGAGACTGTGTAGAACACACCAGAACTATCCCCCTGCAGGGTGAGGGGGCTGGGGATTTGTCCTCCAAATGCCATCCTTGATTGGTTGGAGACTGCTCCCCAGCCGCTCCCTGGCACTGCCCGTCTGCCCCATGCCAGGGCTGGGCATAGCTCTGCAGCTGGGGAAAGGCTCAGGCAGAGTTGCAGGGGCAGCAAGAAGGACACAGGGCACAGTGAGTGCTTGGGACGTGCCCGGCTCCAGCGTCCTCTGCCACAGCCCCACCTGCAGACGCACCAGGGGGCCTCAAGCCGGCCACTGCTGGCTGTGCAGTCACGGACCTGCCTGTGATCTGGTGGGTGCCGGGGAGGCCGGGCAGCCTCCCTCCCTCCTCCATTCTGTAGGCACCATCCGTAAAGCTGGGCGTCCACCTCAGCTTTCCCGTGTGGTATTTCCATTGCCCACTTAACTGGGCCCCTGACTCCCCTCAGCCTTCAGGTGGCCTCAGACTGCAAGTGGCCTTGTCTATTCACCCCCGTGTGCATTTACCCACATGGAGAATCAGGGTCTCTGTGGCCCTGGCAGGAGAGTGGGAGGCAGCACTCTGGGGTCCGGCTCCTGCACGTGGGATGACGCTGAGGACCCCGCGGCCGCGCGCCTCTGGCCTGCGGTCTCAGGTTGGGCAGGGGGTGCAGTTCATTGCGAGCAAGAGAGATCTGTAACCAGCTCGAGCAAAGAAGGATTTGTTGGCAGGAAGGTCCCAGGGATCCACGGCAGCAGCTCAGGAAGGCAGGGACAGGGACCGGGAAAGTTGTTGGGAGACCAGAGGTGGCTCCT
Organism: Galeopterus variegatus; assembly: GCF_000696425.1. Taxonomy (NCBI): domain Eukaryota; kingdom Metazoa; phylum Chordata; class Mammalia; order Dermoptera; family Cynocephalidae; genus Galeopterus; species Galeopterus variegatus. The sequence goes on from NW_007726478.1 coordinate 100,059, forward strand.
TAGGCTCCTTGTGACCATTTGTCTCTCTTTTCCTCTGTCTCCTTCCTTCTTTCCTTCCTTCCTCTCTTCCAGCTCTCTCTCCGCTCTCTGCGTCTGTCTCTCTAGCTCTGTCCCTCACAAACGCCTCCCTGTCTCTGTCAGTCTGTCTTTCTCTTCTGTTCACTGTCACTGTCTCACTCTCTGTCTCTGTCTCTTTGTCTCACTCTCTCCCCTGTGTGGCTGTCTCTGTTTTGTCTCTCCCTGTCTCCTGTTTCTCTCCCATCAGCCCATTCAACCTCCCTATGATCGAGTCTTCTCTGCCAACCTATGAACGCGTGGCCATATACAGCCCGCCCAACCCAGCTTCACGTCTCGTTCCAAATAACCAGGCATGAAGGCAGCCCAGCATCGCTGAATGTCAACGGCAGAGTCCCAGGAGAGAGAAGCTGATCGGCTCATCTCGAATCAGCATCCACTCCGGGTCCAACCAGCTGTCACTGGGGGAGCAGAGAGGTGTGATATAACTATGGCCCCTGAGGATCCACCTGGGGGAGAGGCAGGTCCGTGGCTGGCCAGGAGCCCAAAAGATGCCCACCACCCCTGCCTGCCCAGTCAGATCCTCTCAGAGGTCAGTTTTGACCGAAATCAAGCTTCGGCCCCCTGTCCCTTTGGCCACGGTCATCTGGATTATGGGTTGGTCCCCACTCCCTTTATCTCTGCACATGTTACTTCCCTGCTCTGAGCCTTGGCTTCCTCCTCTGTGAAATGACAAAAGCAGCCCCTCCCAGCAGGGTGGTCGTGAGGTCCCACATGAGATCACGTGGGCAGACGGCCCAAGGCCCTGCCGGTCACAAGTGACCATGACACATCTGAGCTCCCTGAAGTCCTAAAGTTCCCCTGCTCCTCACCACCTACCCCTCTCCTCTCTTCTTCTCCTGCCACCACCATCTTCCCCACTGCCAGTGACACTGTGGTCATGCCCAGTGAGATCCACCCCCACCACCCACACAGCCCTGATTTGGGGAAGACAACTGGGGTGCCTGGGCTTAGCTGTCGAAACCCCCTACTCTGACCATCCACCTGGTCCACTGAGCCTCTGTGGTCAGCCCGGCCAAGATTTGTGGACCAGCCGTTGTCCTGCACCCCCCAGCCTGGAGTCAGTGGGGGGACAGCAGGCAGCAAAGGGAGGGAAACACCAGAGTCTACAGGTTATCAGACACCCCAGACGTTTTCTGGAATGTTCCACACACTGTGGACAGGAACAGCTATTGATGTGACGTTTCTTGTTGCTATTTTCCCATCTGTTGAGCGAATTTTGCCCATTGTCTACTCTCTTCTGACGGGGGACTGGACAGTGGGGATTTGGAGACACAGCAGAGGTGGATGCTGAACTTGGGAACCTCGTTATTTTCCCATCTGTTGAGCGAATTTTGCCCATTGTCTACTCTCTTCTGACAGGGGACTGGACAGTGGGGATTTGGAGACACAGCAGAGGTGGATGCTGAACTTGGGAACCTCGGCCCATTCCAGGCCTCACCAGCCTATGGGTGCAAAAAGATCACATGAAGATGCACAAACATTGCCCCAGCCCCAGCCCCACCTCCTCACCCCAGGACTCTAGTCCACCACAACCCCCCACCTTCCACGCCACAAGATAGTTCTGGTTGTCCCCACGTGGAGACTTCTGTGGGCTCACAAATCCAACCGGGCTACATTTGCCTCTGTTGGCCTCCGCCTCTCTGGTTGTGCCATGGCCTCTGCAGGCCCCACCAGGCACCTTGGCTGGCCTGTGAGCCTATGCTCCATGCACGCCCTTCCTTGGCCTCAGCCCAGCCTCAGACCCTTTGCTGATGGCTCCAGCCCTTGGGCCCCTGGCAGTTCCTGGGTCTGTGACAAAATTGCCTGTGCTCAGATGGGAGGTGCCTCCGTGGAGGTGCTTAAGCCCCAAAGTGATGCAGTTGATGAAGCTGCTCTTTAAGTTCAAAAACCCACACCTGCTTTCTGCCTTGGGTGGGGCACACACTCACCAGGAGAGTGGAGTTGGGGGTCTGCAGGTTCCAGCCACCATCTCAAATCTGGAACTCTCCTTTTTGCTCTGGTCCTGTTGTTTACTCCAGAATCCATGTTTTCTCGGGTAAATTCTCCCTAGAAGCCCGGCAGCCACCCTCCCCCCTACATCCCCACTCCCCACACTCACAAGCCGGCTTCCATTGGCCATCCTAGCTGCAAGGTGCAGAAACCCCAACCCGACTGGAGAAATTTCCTGCCTCACAGATGAGAAACCTGAAGGTAGACAGGGCTGTTCCTGGGTCAGTTATGCCCGTGGCTCTGTGCGAGGCTGGAGGTTTGGTCAGCAAGTATCCGCTGGCCTCTGCCCCCTCCAGGGTGAGTCTCTATCCTGACCCGTTATGCTGGGCTTGGCCATGGGATGCTCATCAGCCACTGGAATGTGAGCCAAGGTCTTAAATTGTTGGTCAGCAAGTATCCGCTGGCCTCTGCCCCCTCCAGGGTGAGTCTCTATCCTGACCCTCTATGCTGGGCTTGGCCATGGGATGCTCATCAGCCACTGGAATGTGAGCCAAGGTCTTAAATTGTGCTCAAACGACTTGGTTTGGGCTCCTGCACTCCTGTGATCTGCCCTGAGAGGAGCTCTCCCCTCATCTTCCCCATGGGTCCCAGGAGAAATACATGTGGAATGGACCAGAACCCAACCCGCAGCCAGAAGCAGCCCAGCCCGGGTCAGCGAAACCGTGTCGACCTGCTGACCTATGGCCTGTGAGCACGAGAAGTGCCTGCTGTCCATCACCGAGTTTGGGGGAGGCTTGTTTCGTAGCATTATTTTAGCAATAGCTGAGTAGGACAGGTGCTCTTGGCAGGCTGACTTTGTCCTCAGGCCTGTCCCCAAAGATCACAGATGGCTGTTGCAGGGCCGGGAGTCACATCTTCACTCAGCCACATAGAAGGGGACAGCTTTCCATCATGCATCTTTCTGTTTTCAGCCAAAGGGGACACCTTTCCCTCTCCCCCATGGACATCTCCTCCTGTCTAATGAACAGAGACATGTCACTGGCAAGAGGGATGGAATCGTAGAGATTAGTTCACATTAGTGAACATTTCCTCATTCCTTGTGGCGGGGAAGGGGTCTGTCAATCACAGGGGCACTCAGTAGTCAACCAAAACTTGAATTCCATCAGCGAGGATAGAAGTGGAGCTCGGCAGCTGAGTGGGAGCCCACAGGGTCAGCCACCGACGCCTGCTGCCCCAGGAAACTGGCCATCAAAGGGAATATTGGTTAATGCACATGTCAAGTGCATAAATGTGAAAACAGCACCATGATTCTTGTTTTTCTGTAATTCCAGGAGGTCCTCTCCGCATTTGTATCCCTAAGGCGGTGGTGGACTGCCAGATTTTTGCAGCAGGACCATTTTGAAAGACAAAACATAAAACAAAGAGAAATACCCTGGTTCACAGGGGATATGTGTGTGGGCGGGGGAGAGAATAGGGGGTAGTGGGGGGTCTCCAAGCCCAATTTGCTCTGCCTCCCTCTTCCCTCCCTCCCACTCAGGACACCTGAGACATTGTCAAAAAACCCAGAATTATTGTATAGAGAAAACAGAACTCACATTTACTGAGATCTGCTGTGTTCTGTGCGATTGGGCATACATTTGCTCCCTTAATCTGACAATATCCTTTATGCCCATTTTAAAGAGAAATAAAGTAATTGCCTAATGTCAAACAATATGCAGTGGAGCCAGGATTAGAAACCAGGTGTCTGCCTCCAAGACTCGTGTTTGGTCTCAGACACACAGCAGCAACCCTGACCCCAGCTGAGGGCTGGCTTCAGGACGATGCCCAGGTTGGGCATTTTGGAAAGAGAACCTGTGCTGAAGTCACATGGTAATTTTTGGAGACGCCTCGGTTTGAGTCCAGCTGTGATTTTAACTTGCTGTGTGGCCTTGGACAAAAGTCTCTTGATCTCTCTTGATCTCAGTTTCCTCATCTGCAAAATGAGATGTTGGCTCCTCACAGCTGTGACACTCTAGGACCTAAATTTAGCCCACCCCAGCCGGCCTGGATTGATTCCTGCTTGGCAGATCGTCCCGATGGAGGAGACGGGAACAGTATTAAAAGGTCTATAGGGAGGAAGTGAAACTGGAGGCCTCCGCACCTCCCCCCCCCGCGCCCACACACCGCCACCATCTGACCTGATTGAAACCCGGCTGCAGGGGCCCCACCAGTGACTCAGCCATTGCCCTATCTGATCATCAAGTCAATTCCTAGAAGTTGAAAGTCACTTCTCTTCTGCAGCCATCGCCATCACCTCCCACCATGAGGCAAGTTCTAACACTGTCCTTTGACCACAGAGTCAGGAGGAAGGCAGTGACAGCAAAAGGGGCTTTCAGGGGAAAGTCTGGGTTGAAGTCTGGAGGCCAGGCAATGCTGGGTGGGGTGAGGGGGCAGAGGANTGATCATCAAGTCAATTCCTAGAAGTTGAAAGTCACTTCTCTTCTGCAGCCATCGCCATCACCTCCCACCATGAGGCAAGTTCTAACACTGTCCTTTGACCACAGAGTCAGGAGGAAGGCAGTGACAGCAAAAGGGGCTTTCAGTGGAAAGTCTGGGTTGAAGTCTGGAGGCCAGGCAATGCTGGGTGGGGTGAGGGGGCAGAGGACTGTCCTTGTCATAGGTAGAAATGTGCTGTGTGAAGTGGGTGGGGGACAAGACCTCAGCTCCGCCACTTGCCAGCTGCACGACCTTGGGCATGTTACCTAATCTCTCTGCCTCAGTTGTGTATAAAACAAACAGGAAAGCCCTCCTTCCGATTTCACTTCTCAGAGATAACCCTCTAATGGTTCAGAGTGTGTCCTTCCAGATTCTTATTTTGGCAGATACAAACCCAGGAGAGATAGGTAGAGATAAAGATAGAAACAGAGCTAGAGAGTGGATAGATTGGAGCAGAATTGATAATTCTAGACACAACGATGGGATCCTACTGTAGTGGAGGGTGGTTTATAACAGGGTTAAGAGTATATGCTCTGCTCTGAAGAACTCAGCTTTGATGAATTTTCTGTCTCCTTCACTGACCTCCAAGAGATACAAGGGGACTTCTAAAAGTTCATGGAAAGATTTGTGTTATCTTTCAATTCTGTTTTTCCAGGAGCTTT
>NW_007726478.1:105446-148486 GCF_000696425.1 Galeopterus variegatus
ACTTCTAAAAGTTCATGGAAAGATTTGTGTTATCTTTCAATTCTGTTTTTCCAGGAGCTTTTTGAAGTACCCTTTGCATAAGCTCGACAAGAGCAGGAACTTTGCCTCTCTTGCCGTATCCCCAGCAGCTGGAGTCGTCCCTGGCACACAGGCACCTGGACAGAGCAGTGGCAGGAGGCAGAGATGCTGTGGGCCTGGCTGCTGCCCCATGGCCACAGGCAAGTCAGCTGATAAGTGACAACATGCAGAAGCTGCAACAGCGCCATGCACGTGCCTTCTAGGTGTGAAATGCATGTGTCTGCTGCTTGCTTCTATCTTCTAAATCTCTCTCAAAATGTCTTGTGACCCACACAACCTCAGACCTATGCAGGGAAGGGAATTTCAGAAATGCAGTTAGGGCTTAGTTAAGTTGTCATGGTATAAAGCCACCCCAGTTCAAATGATCGAGATCCCCTCAGATGATAATGTGACAGAGCAGGAGAGCTGACATAAGCCAGGGTTAAGACAGTGGGTGTATCCTGCAGTCTGCCTGCCCCAACTGAGGATGAACCGCTTCTGACCCTCCTTTCTGATGGGGACAGAAAACAACATATCCTACAGGTCAATAGCCACATACTAAGTGCCAGAGGCTATGACAAGCTGTTCTATTAAGACACCACATCTGGCATGGCAGCTGTGAGTGGTCTTACCACTTAGTTAAGTTTGTGGTAATTCCCCATCATCTGCCATGATCCCCTGGGGTTTTACAAGGGCTCTCTCGGTGAACTAAATGGGGATATGAGAGGAGCCACCACTCCTGCATCTTTGAGTCTTTGGGGCTGGCTCTAATCTCTGCTGCTCCTTCTAATGTGTGGTATCACTTCTGATTTACTCTCTTGGCTGGGATGGGCACAGTCCATTCTAACATAGCCACCTCTCTGAGCTTTTCAATTCCTTCCTCAAAACGCTGCCATGGCAGTTTTATCATCTCTGTCCTATTTACTGTAGGGTGACTTCCTGTCCGAGCCTCAGGAAGCCATCCCAACAGCATATTAGGATGGGCCCAGTGCTCCTGAGTCAATGCGAATGCCCCATATTCAGCCCCGTGTTCTCTCTGCTCTCATGTAGGGCCCTCAACATTCACTCCTGGGGCTGTTCTGATTCCTGCCAGTCCACATTAGCCAGCTCCTGCAGTATCCATCTCCTCCTACTAAAGCAGACCATGCTAAGACCCGACCCTAGTTAGTGGTCTGAATAGTAATTAGGAGAAATGGGGGATGTCATGGCGGAATCCACCTTTGCATTGTCTCCCACCAAGAAGAGGCTACTATCCTCTAGCAAACAGAGCGACCACTTCTACCAGTCCAGATTTCACGGGAATCCGAGGTTCAGGTTTATCAAGCATATCCACACAAACGTCCCCAGGGTCCCAGTCATCCCCTCTCAGCATAGCATAGGAGTCTCTCTGGGGCTATGAGCTTAGCCCCCTGGGTACTGCCGCTGCTCTTTCCATCAGGTCTCGGGTCTCATTTGCAGCACAGTCTGCCCCCCAGCTCTAGGAGGGCCTGTTTAAGCACTGCCGGGGCAGCCTTCTAGCTTTCACACCAGGCCGTAAGTTGATAGTTGGCTGACCTGAGCCTGTCAATTTCTTTCTGTAGGGCTTAAGTATAGTTAACTTCAGCCAAACAACTCTGCCATCCTTAGGGTCACCACCGTCCCCCTACCTCTCAAGTGCTAGAGACACTAGATACACTGTTGCATTTCCTTCTACCTCCAAATCTTCCCATCAGGTGAGTCTCAGCAAGAGTGAGGCTACAGCGCACAGGGGTTACCACCACTCCGCTCACCACCAGCAATGTGGTTCTTCCTGCCATGCGGCCTGTGAGTGATTCCGTTCCAGAATCCCACCTTGAGAATCTACTTCCTGGGATCATTTGCAATACCAACTGTCTTTGGTTAGGTTCCGCAAGAAGTAGATCCTGAGACATGGATTGAGTGTAAGCAGTTAGTTTATTTTAAAGCTGATCCCAGGAAATAGCAACAGGAAGATGGGGAAGCAACACAATGAAGGAAAAGCAGTAAAATATATATTAATAAGCAGGTTCCCACTGTGGGCAGCTGAGGCTCAGTCTCTCTAGGGAACTGACAGAGTAGGACATACACTAGAGCTGTCCTACCCAAGAGGCAAGGAAGCTGGGGTATCTCCCCTCCCCCTCATATGCACCCTTGGCTGAGTGCTACTCCTGGGGGTGTTAATAACTCCGTGCTTCTGGCCTCTGCAATATGGTGAAGAGGAAGCACTCAGGCAGAAGATCACAGGTGCTTACGCAGGATACCATCAGCATGTCCTGGAAACGTGAGTGCCCAGGGGATCCGAGTGGGGCGCCGAGCACGGCAACAGGTCTGTTGAGAGGACAAGATACACATGTGCTGAAATGATCAAAGAATACAAATAGTCAAATTTCTGAGAGCTTACAATGTTTAAGCACTTCACATGTTATTAAGTGATTTTATCTTATAACAGCCCTGTTAGGATCCCCATTCTGTAGATAAGGAAACTAAACCACTTGCCCAACATCCCACACCTGGTAAGTCACTGTGTGCAGTGAGTTCACTGAGGACAGGAACCGTGTCTTTGGTCTTGGTATTCAGAGCACCCAGCACTCAGTGGGAATTTATTGAATAAATGAGGGAATGATTTAGGAAAAGCCAAGAACTGAACGTCTCTTCCTCTGCCATCAATAACGATGTGACCTTGTATACGTGTCCTACCTGGCTTGGCCTCGGTCCCGGTCTGTAACCCCCCACACTCACACTGGCCTCCCACCTTTCCTCACGCAAGAACCACCATTACCGTAATTCTCAGATTCTCACAGAGAGCGCCCGTCCATTCGCCCTGACTCCTTCTCGCTCGCCATGATCCCCTCCGGCTTTGTCCCTCTCTTCGGTTAGCTCAACCCTCACTTCATCGTACTCCCCTGGAGTACAAGTCTCCTAGGGCTGACCTAACAAATTTTCACAAACTGGGTAGCTTAAAAGGAAAGAAATCTATCTCCATCTCAGCATGACCTTTTTCTCTTCTGTGTCTTCCACTTCTGTCTCTTATAAGGACACTGGTCATTGGATTTAGGGTTACCCGGAAAATCCAGAAAGATCTCATCTCAAGATCTTTAACTTAATTACATCTGCAAAGATCTTTTTCCCAAATAAAGTTACATCCACAGGTTCTGGGAGTTAGGACGTGGACATATCTTGGGGGGAACACCCTTCAACCTGCCACCTCTGGTGACTCCCCAAGCCTGGATGCCTGAGCCATCTCAGACAAGCGAGTGTTGCTGGAGAAAGTCACCTGACCACGCTGCCATGTTTCACTCTAAATTCATGACCACAGACCTCAAATGTACACTTCGTGCTGCCCCGCAAAGCCCTCTGGGTCTCTCTTCTCTGGGGTGACCATTTCCTATCTTCTCGCTTTTCAAACTCACCACCCCTCGTTCTCCCTAGACAACCTCGCTCCAAATATCACTGACAACAGACGCTGAGACGCGATCGCCCTCATCCCTGTGACTCGGCCACATCTGTCTTCGCCTTTCCTTGCTCTGACACCCAGAGGCCACAGGCCGTCTCCTCTCAGTGGCCGGTCTCACGCCAGGAGCTCTGGACCCCAGCCCTTCTCACCTTGTCGAGGGCTTGAATCCTTCTGTCACCTCCTCTCTCCCTCATCCTCAGCACCTAGCTCTCCCCATATGGCATCTCAGCTTCTCTCCCCTTGGGGCTCTGTTTTGGGACACATCACTTGACTCTTGGTTTGGGCCTAATTTCAGCCCATTCAGAGTGGTTTGAGCTGGATTAGGACAAATGCAATCAGCCGGTACAGCTCGAAATGGTTTGAATCAGCTGCATGAGTTTACATAGCCCAGACAGATTCCACTGACCCAGCGTGGCCCGGACCAGGCCAGCCCAGGGAGTGGGTGACAGGTACAGTCAGGGAACCCCCACCGACAGGGCGTAGCTCGAGTCAGTCCAAGCCTACCTGCTGGTCCCCTGCACTCTGCTCTGGTCATAGTGAGTTTTTCTGGATGTCTTGGGGGCCCCACACATTTTTGCTTGGAAAAAAATATGAAGTGTTTGGAAAGTGCTAGGGGAGTGACTGCTAAGACATCTTCCAGCCCTGCTCTCTGGGGTTTTAAACGCTAAGGAAAAGGCCACTGTCGACCTCCATCCATTTTTTTCTAATTATTAAATTCTTCAGAGCTTTAATTTAGAATTTTTTAGAAACATTACCTTTTATGGTACTGTTAGGTTTACAGGAAAAGGAGCAGAAAGTTCAGAGAATTTCCACATCCACCCCCACCATTTCCTCTCTTATTAACATCTTACATACTGTGGTACATTTGTTACAACTGATGAGCCAATATTGATATATTATTATTAACTAAACTCCGTAGTTTATGTGAGGGTTCACTGTACCGTACATTCTATGCACAGCACAAATGTGTAATAGGTAATGACCACTGTATGCAAGTATAATGCGTAGTGACATGTAGTCACCGTCAGAGGATCATGCAAAATAGATGCGCTGCCCTAAAAATCCCCTGTGCTCCGCCTGTCATTCGTCTCTCCATCTGCCCCAGCCCCAACCTCTGGCAACCACTGATCTTTTTCACTGTCTATATTTTTGCCTTTTCCAGAATGTCATGCATTTGGAATCATACAGTATGTGGCCTTTTCAGACTGGCTTCTTTCACTTAGGAGTATGCATTTAAGATCCTTCCATGTCCTTTCATGGTTTAATAGCCCATTTCCTCCTTTTTATTGTGGTAAAATATACATACCATAAAATTTTCCATTTTAACCATCTGAAGGGTACAGTTCAGTGGCATTAAGTACATTCACATTGTTGTACAATCGTCACCACCATCCACCTCCCAAACTGAAATTCCATAGCCATTAAACCATAGCTCTCCGTTCCTATAGCTCATTTCCTTTTATATCTAAACAACATTCCACCGTCTGGAGGCACCACAGTTCATTTATCCAGTCGCCTATCGAAGGACATCGTGGTCGCTTCCACATTGTGCCAATTATGATTACATCTGTTACAAACGTTCGTGTACAACTTTTTGTGTGGACGTAAGTCTTCAAGTCACTTGGATAAACACCAAGGAGCATGACTGCCGGACCTCTGTCTGACTTGATTTCATCCACACTATTGAGCAGCTGGAGAGGGGCAAGAGCCAGGCCCTGCCCTCCGTGTATGTTATCTTTTCCAATTGCTGCAATAACCCTGAAAACAATGCTGTTATCCCCAAATTGCAGATGAGCAAACTGAGGCTCAAGGAAGTGGAAAACTTGCCTGTGGTCACTTATCTATGAACTGGCAGAGCCAGGATGTCCAGCCAGGCTTTCAGGCTTGGAGAAACGTGCATGACTGAGCGTTGGGAGCAAAGACTATTTCCAGTTTTCTTTCTCGTTCAGTTTTGCTTTGCTCCTTTCCTCCTTTTGACAAAACAAATTTGTTTCCGATCTGATTGTTTTCAAAAGAATGCTTTCCTTCCCAGTTTCTCTCTGTTTAATTGGAATAACCATCTGACTCAGAAGTCAATGGCCTGCTTTGGGAGGCCTCTCCCCAATACACTCTTGTGAATCCCCTTCCTCACCCAGCTACATCTCTGGATTCAGTTTGGAAACAATTCCTCATTGTGTGAAAAACAAACATCTTCAAGTAGTTGAATCTCTTTCTGTTACAGGACACTTCTCCCCTGGCTGTCCCATGACTGGGGAGACCAGGAGGGGGTCAGGTGTGTAGGGAAACGTTACAGGCAGCAACCTCCATGGGAGGTTTACTGTGGTCCGTGGTGGATGTGGCCAATAGAGCTGAAGCTCAGGGGGTCACGTCACCCTGGATCCAAAGGAAAATACAACCAGAAAAATGACTGAGCCCACCCATGCCAGCAACTGAGCTTCCAGACCCATCAGTACCCCTCAAATCACCTCCCCTTCCTTGCCCACCCCTGCCCGTTCCCTCCATCCCCAAGCCCCCTTAAGTACCAATAATGGAAGTGCTTACTAGGCCCCGCAACAATTCACCCTTATCTTTTATTTATAGCTGACAAAGCTCCAAGCAGGAAAAATATAATCACACTTTAAATAATGGAAGTTGTAGGTATTAGAACTACACGGGCAGTTACCAGAGTTGCAGCGATGTCTCCCTGCAGACCTGACGGGGCGCATGCAGACTGCATTTTTAATTTTTAAAACATATTTCTTCTCAAATTATTCTGCGTTACCGAGGAGCCACATTTATGGGGGTGATAAATTACTGTAATAAAGTGCCTCTTCCTCAAATATATAGGACGAAACCACGCTGCGCACAGCCCAGCACTGGCGTCCCCGAGAGAGCAGCGACAAGTCCCACTGCCTCGCTCCTCACTTTAATTATTCGGCCGATGTGTCCTACATTTTTAATACCGTCACAAGTTTTCTTTAAGCAAAGAATTCGAACCAGCCACGAATTTGTATTTGTGCGTGCCACTGCCCATGAGGGCATATGGATGCGAGCCCCTGTGTGTGTGCCCTTAGGCTTGTGTGAGTGCAAACCCCTGTGATGTGCGCGTGTGCATCTGTGAATATGCATGCATGTTGACACCGTTCACATGTACAAGCGTGTGTGCAGCAGCTTGTGGATGCGCAGATATGTGCCCGAGTGTGCGGGGCATCCTGGTATGTGCACACTTACGTGAATACATATGCAGGGGCTAGACACGCGTCCTTGTGTAGACGGTACACGTGGCGTGCATGGATTTGCACATGTCAGAGCACGCTGGTGTGGAACTGTGTGTTCAGGCATGTTTTCCTATGCTGATCTGCCTACTCTTCCCAGACCCTTGTGTGCGTTTCATCCTTTCTTCTGCATCGAACCAACTCCCCTCCGCCTGCCCTCCTTCCTTGAACAGTGAATGAAGCACAGAGGTTAAACCATTGGCTCTGAGGTCAGACAGCCTGGGTTCAAATCTCAGCTCTGTCTCTTATTAGCTATAAGACCTTGGGGGAGCCTCTTGGTGCCTCAGTTTCCCCATCTGTAAAATGGGATTCATATGAAGAGTGTTTACTCCTCAGGGCTGCTGGAAAGATTAATACGTGGTTTTAATACATGGAAAGCACCTCCCGTGCAGTGAGTACAAGTGTCAGCTACTGTTCTTCCTTCCTTCCTTCCTGTTGGATGTGCCACATGCTGCTGGAACCTTCCTTGGAAAGTCACACGCAGGAGAGAGCCAAGGGTGGGGATGAGGAAGCGGCTTAGCTCAGCACACACCCTCCTCCGGCCCCTGCTCCCCTGGCACAGCTCTGCAGTGCCCTCGGGGTCATGGCCAGCTCCACGGTGTGTGGCCCTCAAGGGCCAGGCTGTGCCCACTTTGTCTGTGTTCCCTTGGCCCCAGCACAGGGTCTGGCAGAGAGGGACGAAGGCATGAGCAGATGGGTGGGAGGGGAGACAGGGTACGATGGGTGAGGGTGGCTAATCTGGGAGGTGATGATATCAGGCAGTAGAAGCGAGAGTGGGCGAAGTGTGACAAGGAAGAGAGAAAGCCAGTAAGGGGTGTGCAAATGAGCAGGCTCCTTGGTGGGTACCTGGGGCTCGATCCTACCAGGGACCAGCTAGTGGCTGTGTGGGACATGCCTGATGTGGTTCCACCCAGTGATGCCAAGCTGGTGTGTTTCTACACCATCCACCATCCCTTATCAGGTGAGGGCTTCTCCTGGGGACGTTTCCAGCCCTGGCATTTCTGGGCTGCTCTGCGTGAAGTTGAGCAAGCTCCTGTGACACCAGAAAAAGCTCAGGCAGGGACGTGGAGGTGTGGGGGCTGGGGATGGGAAGATGCCCTCCGCAGTGGGGACAGTCTACTGTAGGGCAGGGGACTTGGAGGGGGACAGAGGAGATATGGATAGTACATCACCAGCATCTGCTCTAGATAATTGCTGGCTGTACGGACTCAACGATGCATGTGAGGGTGGCAGACACATGGACACGTGTTCTACTCCTGGCCACACCTGCCCCCCAAATTCACAGACTCCCAGCTCTTCTCCCGTCCCCACAAATGCCTCCCCACACCTTGCTGACTCTGCATGTGCTGTTCCCTCTGCCTGGAATGCCCTTCCATTACCATCAACCTGGAAGATTCCTCTAGAAATCCATTAGCACTCAGCTCAAATTCCATCTTGTGCACAAACCTTCCGGCCAAAAGGAACCCCTTCCTCCCCGTTGCTCCCTGGGGACTTACTGGCAGCCATCTAGCATTATAATAATGTGGGTGCTGATGCCTCTGTCCCCCACCAGTCCTGAGCTCCTCAAGATCAAAGACCATGTGTTTGTCACAGCCACTTCCCTTGTGCCCAACACAGAGGCTGGCAGGGATTTGGTAGCTCAGTTTCCTCATCTGGGACATGGGGTGACAATAGCACCTGCTTCATCATGTTGTTGTGAAGGTCCAATGAGTTAATATGCTTAAATAGCTGTCCTTGGAACCAGGTAAGACCTTGACAAGTGCTGGCCATTATTATCAACATGGTCCAGATGGACTCAGAAGACCTAGGTGCAAGGGGGGCCAGCTGCTGTGGAAGGCCTACAACTGTCCCACCCCACCCCATTTTACAGATGGGGACACCGAGGCTTGGGAAGGGTCACAAGCTAGACGGGGCAGAGCTGGGACTTGCATCCAGGTGTGTTTGGCCACAGAGCCTGTGTTCTCTCCTGCACGGTGCTGCCGCTGGCTCTCTCTGTCTCTCTGTCTCTCTGTCTCTCTGTGTCTTCCCTCCCTCCAGTGTTCTGCCCACCCAGGTGCAGCTACTAGAGACTGTCATGGATAGTGGGTGAAACATGGGCATTGATTTTTTTTGACAAATCTGGGTTCAAATCCTAGTCTGACACCGGCCATCTCTGTGACCATATTGGGCCTGTGGCTTCCACCTCAGTTTCCCCACTGACTCCTGACGACTCTGGGGTCACTCTTCAAAGGCAGATTTGACATGCTGAAAAAGCTTAAGCTTTCAGGCTCCTCACTTGCACAGGCCCTTTCTAAATAAAGACTCACTTTCATAAGTAGATTTGTATTTGTGATTCTTTTTTCTTAAAGATAGATCCCCAAACTATAAAGTTCAGTTTCCCCAAACTGACCTGCCCCAAGATGCTCTCTCAGATCCTTTCAGCCAAGACACCTTGGAAGACCAGAGGGTGATGAAAAGTGTCTACCCCACCCTCACCCCCAGAGGTCAGTGCCTGCCCAGTGTCAGGTCCCACAGTGCAGATGGGGACACGGAGGCTTGGAAAGGTGAAGGACTCATAGAAGATCATACAGTAACTTAGTGTCAACCAGGCTTGAACCCACGTCTCCCGGCCCCAAGACCAAGGCTCCTTGTTCTGCTGCCAGGAAGGGGGTGCAAAGGGCTGGCCTGGGGGTGGGACCTGCTCCTCACCCGTGAGTGCTCTGAGCTGTGGCTCAGAGAATGACTTGGTGCCTCTTACGGGGGCTGGGGCAGGGGCAGCGGTGGGTGGGGGTGTCCAGGGATCGCTACTAAAATAAGTTCCTCTGAAACGCCTCTGTGGTCTGTGCAGGGGAAGGAAGTGGGGGCCCGGAAACAGGAGGGGGCAGAGGGGTGAGAGGCTGAAACTGCTGCCAGCATCTTGGAGACCGAGCTGGGGCACCCCCCACCCACCCAGACACAACACGGCCTCAGCCAGGCCACAGCCAGGAGGGCCTGGGGAGCTCAGGCCCAGTGCCGATATGGCCTCTCTGAGGCTAGAGCATCCTTCCAGGCCACTCCATCTCCCCCCAGCACCGGCCTTGTCTCTGCCGTTCCCTTTGCCTGTACTGCCCTTTGCTACTTTCTCCTTGAAGATCCAGCACCATGTCACCTCTTCTGGGAAGCCTTCCTTGACCATCTGCTAGACAGACAGACAGACACACACACACACACACACACACACACACACACACACAATAAAGCGCCCACATACTCTTGTCATAAATAGCAGTATTCATTGTGACAGCTGGCGTTTTTCGTGTGTACAGCATGCCAGGGACTGCTCTCCATGGATGATCTCACTGAATTTTTACAAAAACACAATGCCATGGCTCTATCAATAGCTTCATTTTACAGATGAGTAAACCAAGGCTCAGAGAAGATTAGCAACTTCCCCGAGGTTGCATGGTCAGAAAATGGCCGAGTCAGGAATGCGATCCTGGTCTGACCCCCCAGCTGGATCATTTAACCAGGCATTGTCCTCTTCGACTAGGATATGAATGGTGCCCCCAGAGTTGTGCAGCACACCTGCAGGAGGCGGCGCCATGACACTAGTGAAGCTGAACTTTCAGCTTACCTTTGGCTGCACCCCTGGAGTAGCCGGGAGCTATAGCGTGCTCTAAGGAGGGAAGGGAGGCCAGGTTGTAATGAGAAAGCATTTCTGTGTAAACATTTCTGGTAAACTGTGTGAAGAGATTTCAGAAGTATCTCCAAGGCTTTTATACCATCCTGGGTTTTCTTTTTTCCTTTCAAGTAAATAGTCAATTTTCAATCTAATTTTGCATTTTATTTCTAAACGAGGAGCTACCCACATTTATAAGCTTCAGGCTCCACAAACCCTAGATCTGCCCTGTGGGTGCCCCATGACTTAACCACTGCACCACCTGCCCCTGCCCAGCCCTCTTGAAGCCCCACTCTCACTGTGCTTGTGGTTTCTGCTTACGGATCTGTCCCCCAGCCCCACCCACCACCCCTGTGGACTGTGAGCTCCTCACAGGCAGAGTGGGCCCTGATTTCTTGGTACACTAGGGACTGCTTGGTACATCAGAGGCCAGGACAGATTTGTTAGAGAGAATGAGTGAATGAATGAATTAATCAATTAATGAAATGGGTCCCTTCAATGCCATCAGTAAGTATGACAGGTACAACTCCAGGTTAAAAACTCTAGGTCCACCCCCCTGTGTGCCAACCCTGCCTAGGAGCAGGGGGGACTGATCATTTGGACAAGGATCAGCTCACACCAGTGTCTGGCAAGGAGGCCCGGAGTCCCAGATGCCACCCTGCCCTCTGCAGGCCCATGCCACCCCTCATGGCCTTTGAAGCCTCCCCAGCAGGAGACTTCCTTTCTGCAGCTGCAGAGGGTCAAGAGCCTCTGCCAGGGAAGAAGGAAGCAAAAGTGCCACTGGGAGTGAGTCATTGGAGGGTCCCCTGGGAGGGACCAGTGCCACGTGTGGCATGACCAGGAAAGGCTGGGCAGGGAGAGGCGCCAGAGTGAGTATCCTTCCCAGCACCCTCCAGGAAGACCTGCAGTCACCCCCGGCCCCTCCCTGACACTGCAGTCTTCAGCTTGGGGAGGACAATGCCTGGGAGACACCTCTTCTGTCCTGTGTCTCTGAAGGGCTGTTGAGGAGCCAGAAATTAAACAGTCTGCAGCAGAGGGGCAGACGCAGCTGGATGGGGAGGGCACGGAGGCCAACAGCGTGCCATGGAGGCAGGGCTCTGATGTGGTGACAGCCGCCTGGCAGCACCGATGGCCAACAGCAGGCAAGGCAGTACCATGCAGGGGTCAGGATGTGGGCTCTGGATCCGAACCTCCTCACTAGCTGCAGGATCCCAGGCAAGTGGCTTCCCTTCTCCATGTCCTCCCCTTCCGCTTCTGTAAAGTGAGACCATGGTACCAAACCCACAGGATCAGCATGACACGATTCAATACATTAACATATGCAAAGTGCACGGAAGAGTGCCTGGTCCGAGGAACCCTGCAGTGAGGGATGATGACTTTTGTATCAGGCGGGATCTGGGCAGGACAACGGAAATGCTCAGGTTTCCAACAGAGGGGATTTAATGCAGGGGCTTGTTGGGAGATAGAACAGAGAAACAAAGCGGGGACCGGTGCAGCCCCCTGGAGCCAGGCCTTTTCAGTCATATTCTATATCCTGCCAATGCCGTCTTCACCTCTCAGCCTCAACATCCTCACGTGTAAAACGGGAATAAAAAGAACATATTTTGTTTTTAAGGATTAAATAAGACGACATATGTGAAGTGCCTGGTAGAGCTGGCTCAGAGGAAAAACTCAACAATAATCCTGGAAGATGCTTATACGGCTCAGTTCTCATAACAGTTCTGTGAAGCAGGCACTGCTGTCACTATTACTCCCATTTTACAGATGAGGAGCCTGAGGCACAGAGAGATCAAGTCACACAACTAGCAAGTGGCAGAGCAGATTTGAACCAAGGTGCTGGGCTCCACAGTCCTGCCTGAGCCATCCACTATGCTCCCGCATTTTACCACCAACCGCTGTCTCCCGAGCTGGCCTCACCCTGGTCCAATGCCTCTCTAATCAGCATCTGCTCCAACTGTAACACTTGACACCAGGCTTGTCACCCTTCCCCAGGCTGGGTATTTGTTGTCACATCAACCTTGAGCCCTTGCTCCGCCACTTTCCAGCTGTGGGGGTTGGAGCAGCCACTTCCCTTCCTAAAGCCTGGGTTTCTTCACTTGCAGCATCGGGAGGGAGCCATGTTCTGAGTTGGCTGTGCTGTGCTGGGGACAAAGCCACAGTCGTGGAGCACATGGCACTGGGTGTGTGTGTGTGTGTGTGTTCGGTCCATTCAACTCTTATCAAAAGTTAATCATATCCACTGAGTCTAGGGGATGCTGTCAACTCTTCCTTTGCGTTTCCCGGCAAGTTCCCAGCCCCTGCAGTGTGCATCCCGGGCAGGTGTGCGGGCCACTGCCTGGTTGCCCATCTCCTACAAACTGCTTTTCCCAGGCTCCTTTGCCAACTGGCTTCCTGTTAGTTTGGGCCAGTGAGAAGCCCTGGTGGGAGATTGGAGGGTGGGAGGAGGGGAGAAGCCAGGGCATTTCTCCCTCTCTCTCTCTGCTTAGTGTGAGAGCAAGGGTGCCTTTCTTCCAGCACTGGCCACTCTCTTCCACGTCTTCAGCTGGTTCCAGCTCCCACAGGTGGCTCCTTCCATGGTTGGAGCTGCCTGCAGGCACTATCACCACCTCCAGAGTTTGTCTCTCTGGCCCTAGGGCAGTGGCAGCTCCTGCCATTGCTGAGTGGTACTGCTTGGCTTTTCAGCTCTTTCCTCTTCCATGTAACCAATTCCCTAGATTCAATTTCCTCTGTTTGAAATACCTAGAGTAGCGTCTGTTTTCACAACTGGCCCTGACTCTTAAGGCACGCATCTAGGACTTTCCTTTTGCCCTAGAATTTCCTCCCTTTTCTCCAGCCCCAGAGTCTATCCTGGAGGGTGAGAGTCAGGCCCTCAAGGTCATGGGACTGATCAGAGGAGGTTCGAGCTCCTAGCTCTTTGGAGTACACCTGCTCCAAGGCAAGCAAAGTTTGCTCCTAACGCTGTCCCTTGTGGCGTAGATTGAGTGTCACTATGCTACTAGGCTACCTCTTTACTTTGCCTTCCTGAGGACTTGCTGAGAGTGAGGGGAGGAGAAAGCAATGAAAGGGGCAAAGGGCTGAGCACAGAGCAGGCGTCTAACAAGGGCATCCTTCCCTCCCCCTTTAGCATCTTCCATGAGACTCAGGCCAAAACCTTGAATTTTAAAACCAGCCCTTAGGGGAACAAAGGCTTTTTCCATGCCGGGACAGATTCCCCAGGGTCCTGCTCCTTAAGAAGCAGAGGAGTCAGGGACAAACTCCTTTCAGTGAGTAGGCGGGTAGTCCTGCCTCCCACCCAGTGTCACTAGGACTCATTTCGGGAGCTGCTCACAGAGGTCCTCCCCCTCTGGCCTCCCCATCCCCTTCTGCCTTTCCAGAGCCCTGGGCAGAGGTCATGCATGCCTGCCTCTACACGACAGCAGGGGCTGGCCAGATGGGTGGCTCTGGCAGGTTCCTCAGGCCCTTCCTGGGTCTGCCCCATCTCAGGCTCTGGGTCCCTGGCTTCATCTGTCACTTCAAAGCCTCGTGCTCCTCACCCAAGGACCAAGGTAAATTCTGGTCTTTCTGGTCTCTTGATTTCCCCATATTTACACATCCTTTTGGGTGCTGTAGCCAAGCTACCACAAAGGTGGGAAGAGCCTGAGAACTCATCCAGTCCAACCTCACCCCCTGTGGTACAGGTGGGGAAACTGAGGCTCAGAATAGAGACTTGCTGGAAGCATGAGAGTTATTGATAGGTTGACAGGAAGCCTGTGAAGCATGTGATGAGCTGGGCCAAGGCCCCGGGGACACATGTCCTACACCAGCACTTGCATGAGCATCCATATGTTACATGCACTTCCCTGTGCTAGAGAGGACACACATGTCTACAAGTCACCATGCCTCCAGAGACCACAGGCTCAGCAGCTGGGGCTTACACATGCGTAGACATGCACGTACATGTGTACCTTGGGTGGTAGACATGCCCACCCAGCACTGTGTACCAATGTGTGGGTTTCCGCCCACAGGCACTCATCGGTACACACTCAGAGCCACATGCCTTTATGTGCCCCGTAGAATCACACCCATGTGCACAATCTTATGTGTGTATACTCTGCTACGTGACTCATAGCATGCGTGCATGCACATAAACAGCTACCACACACACACAAACATTAGTTCACCAAGGTGCCCTCCCACACAAGGACACACGTCACACCCCTGCAGACCTGCCTTTACCCCATGCACCCACATGGCACAGAGCAGCATCCAGACAAGCATCTGGTGTCACTCCCATGTGGGTGACCACAACTACATGCACAGCCTCCCACCTGCGCCCTCCCACACAGCTCACATGTGCCTCCAGTCCCCGTGTGGATACACACAGAGCGTCCCCCCCCCAGCCTCCCCCACATCCCCCGCAGCCATGTGCTCTTACCCCTTCTTGCTGGGACCCTCCTCCAGGAACCTGGAGCTACCTGGCTGTCCTTGGGACTAAGACAGCACCCTGCCCACCTCTTAGCCCTGTCCCCTAAACTGGGTGGCCTGGCTCCCAGGGGAGGGGAGAGGGTAGCCCGGAGCTCAAAGTCCTGAAGCCAAAGTCTTGTTTGCAGGCACTGGCCGGAAGTTGCACAACCTGCCCCAGCCAGCCGGGTTTATTGTCTCCGGCTTCCCCTTGGCAGCAGGCCCAGGCCCGGCCAGAGACCCGTTTCTCTGGGAGAGGGTGAGGAAAGTGGTTCCTCCCTCCCCTGCCTTGGAAACTTGTGGCCAAGGAGGACTCCACCAGTCCCCAGCTATGTGTGCTACGTGCCCAAGACTGAGATGTGCAGGACTTCGACCCCAACTGCTCCTTTCCCAGACAGGAGACTGAAGGCCAGCGAAGGCAGGGAGCTTGCCCACGGTCACCCAGCAAGCTGGAGGCTCAGCGGCACCGGCACCAGGCTGTTTTCTTTCTAAACCCTTTATCAAAAGAAAGACCCACAGAATCCTGACAGCTCTGCAGATGAGCAGACCTAACTGGGTGCAGAAGGGGGGGACCCCAGAGTCAGTGAGTAGGGACCCCTCCTTATCCCACGCGCACCATGGCTGAGTCAGTTCGTCAGAGGATCACCTTGTCATATCACCAACTGACTGAATTGAGCTTACTGAATCTACCCCAATCTAAAACAGTTATTTTTTAAATTGGAAAATTCCCAACAATGCTCACGAGATGAATGGCAAGACCTTCAGGGAGTCTTCAGATCCCTCCCCACTCTTGGGACCTGAGGCGCAGACTGAGCCAAGGCTGACTCTCCCTGGGGTCTTTATTCTGGTTCCCTCCAGTGGCAGCATCAGGGAGGTAGGGTAGAGACAAATGGAACATTCCTGAAAATCCCACAAATCTTCTGCAGCTATTAAAACCCACGCCACGCCTGCTGCCCTTCCCTTCTCTCCCTCCCTGCCTCCCTCCGTCTCCCCCTTCTTTCCTGCCTTCCTGCCTTCCTTTCTCAGGTCATTAGGCAAACCCAAGGAGTGCAGTATGGTGGTCCTTGCAAGGTGGGGTTAAAATGACATGGAGTGGAAGCCCAGTGGGGTCAGAGATGGGTACATACAGGGGACGGAGCAGATGCACCATCTATCGTGGATAGAAGGAGCCAGTTTTCTCCCTGACGAGGAAGGGAGTATAAAGGAGAAAACTGAAGAACCTCGCGGTGTTGGACTGTAATTGGAGCTGTCAGTGACAACACAGGGCTTACAATGTGTGTGTGTGTGGCTGGAGAGAGAGAGGATATAGATGGAAAGGTGTGCGTACCTATATATGTATCTGTGCATTTGTATGCCTGTGGACGTATATACGCATGTGATGTCTGGATGTGTACATATATACATACTTCATATACATGTATATGATGTGTGTGTGTATATTGCTCCGCTCTGTTCACCAGGAAGTTCTGGGAAGAGCAACACTCCAGTAGCCTTGAGCACACCTAGCGCCAAGATGCTGTTTTCTAAATACCATTCAGAGCAATGGCTGATACCCGGGCTGGAGCAGAGGACGTACAGATGAGCCTGGAACACCTGTTGGGTCAGAAAGCAAACACGTGCTCAAGGAATAATGGGGACATGTCGAAAGGACACAGGAGCCAGCTGAGAGGGGCTTCTTCTGGCCAAATCTGGTGTAATTTGGGCATCCAAATAAAGAATGATAGCAATGGATTGTAATCCACTGAATAAAATAGGAACCCATGAATCCATACTGTTGTAAACAAACAAGTGAATACACAAAGCGACAGAAGAGAAACCTTTTCCTTACAGTAGAATGCCTAAATAAATAAATAAAGGAGAAGAAAGAAAGAATAAAGAAGAAAAATCACCTTTGACAAGCATTATCATGATTATTATTTCAGGTAAGAAATATGCGTGAATGCTAAAGCCAAGGCTGTAAATGGAATGAGATATTTACACAGTGCTGAAGCATCTCCACACAAGTCCTTACCACTGACAAAAGTACAGAAGTAACCTGACGAGGGAGAAACCTGATCGTGATCAGTTGCTCGGAGCTACCAGCACCACGTTAACAAATCGACGACACGTGTCACCTGATGGGACACAATGAGAGGGGTCATGTGCAGCCTAATGCGACACAATGAGAAAGACACCCTGTCATTTCTTTCACAACCCTGCCCAAGACGCACATATGGGCACGATCGTGAGGGAACACTCCACACCATGACCGCACCCTTCTCTTCCAAAACATCAAGTGTGGAACTCGAGGCAAGACAGAGCAATCGTTCTAGACTGAAGGAAACAAGAGGGACATATCGCGTTTGGCTAGGTTGAGTCCCTTTCTCTAAATGACATCTGGGACAACTGGTGAAACTTGAATGGGGTGTCTGGATGAAGGGCATAAGGAGTTCTTTGAACTGTTCTTGCATATTTTCTGTAACCTGAAATATTTTAAATGAAAGTTATTTTTTCATCCTGTGTTGCACAACTTCATAAAGTGTTAAAGCAGGCTCCTGGATGGATGTCTCCAATAAAAAGAGGGGACAGAACCCACCTTCTGGTGGAGAATGTGGGGTAAATTCGGGTGGGCACCTGGAAGTCAAGCTAGTAAAAAACAGGAAAAGTAACAATTCCAGGGAAAACAGAAAGTCGAACAAGAAAATGAACACAATCTACTCTACATGGCTGGGCTATCAACAATGTCTACATCATCACGAAATAAACTCCAAATATTTATCTAGCCAAAAATTATAGCCTTATAATCATGTAAGATGGTACCAGGAAGAAACAGGGGGTGGGGTTGTATGGGAAGGAAATTCGAATTTTCCAATGTAGGGAGATGGTAGATTATATCTGACACTGAAAATCAAGAAATAACAGTACAAGCATGTTATTTAGATGCTAACGGTAAATTAAAAAGTAACTCCTGTTTCTTGTTAAAAAGTGGTTGCTTCTGATGGCTGGGCATTGGGGGCAAAGACAGATTAGACAGGAGATGGCTTTTTTTCATCAAAAGTCATGCAGAACAAAGTGCATGTAAAACTTTAATGCAAGTAAAATTAAAATATAAAAACACAATTAAAAGAAATACATTTTGAGCTAAGCAGCAAATTTGGACAATTTGTTGAGTTGACTGTTTAACAAAATCTGCAAAAGAATCCCCCAAGTGCTAAAGTACTGATAAAACAGAAATTATTTTTTCTAAGACTTTTAAAAAAATCAGTCTAACATGAAAAATTCCCATGTGATATGGTGAAAAACATGTTTATAGGATATTATTTAAGAAGAATAAATGTTTTATGACCCTTAGCTTTGGACAAATTGACTAGTCCTTGAAACTCTGCTAGGAAGGGAATATATCCATTAGAAAAATGTTCATTGAACATAATCAAAAAGGATATTTTTTAAACAAATTTTTGGAGAATCAGTCAACTTGGTAATATAGGGCAGTGGTCCTTCAATGAGCTTTTGGAGAACTACCTTCTGCCACATTGGCCTTTGCAGGTTTGGCAGCTTTGCCTGCACCCAACTGCAACCCCTCCCCAGGACCCGGGCCCTGGCCCGGGCAATGCAGGCCAGTTCCCCTAGACCCACCCCAATCCCGCTGGCAGCCTCCCTGGAGGAGAGGAGTCACACTCCTTCCAACAGCCCTTTGTGGTGTAAATTCATACCCCATTTTACAGATGAGAACATGGAGGCGTGAAGGAATGAATTGACTTGCCCAAAGTCTCACAGTCACAAAGTAGCCAAACTGGACCTGGCACACAGGTTGACAAACCCCAAGGCCAGGGTTCTCTCTCTGCTCCTTCACCCTTACCATCCCCCACCGGCTGGCGCCAGACCTAATTAGAGCCTTCCTGGCCCCTGAGTTGGGATGGGAGGCGAGTGTGTCATTAGAGTATGAGATTCTGGAAGCTCCCACCAGGTGTCATTATGTCTAATTACATGAGTTCAGGCTTCTGTGTGGGCGGGTAGAGCCAGAGGATCTCCATGGTAAGGTGGCCAGAGAATTTCTGCAGCCACATAGTGGGGCAGAGGCTGCCGAAGGGCCTCACAACATGTTCCCTGCATCTGCTGTAGAAAGCCAAGCTCCAGACCCCTCCCTGGGGCTGCAGAGGAGGCTTTGTGGGAAGTGCTCTGTGTCCATCCCTCTCTGGATGTTCTTGACCAGACTCCCACCTGGGCAGGGAATGGAGTGGAAGGAGATGGCTACAGGAGGAGCACAATTTCCCTCATCTCATCCCCAGACAGGCAGACAGACAGACACAGGCACACACACAGCACAGAAATGTGGGTCTGAAACATACGTCTGAACCTCTGAGTAAAGATCTGCTTACACCTTCATTGGCTTCATTGTGCATTCACTTTGGGGAAGAGCAGGTGAGAAGGAACGTGGAACAGCGAGAGCACGCAGTCCCTGTCCTCCCTGGGCAGAATGCGCCATGGAGGGGCCGGCCCGTGGCTCACTTGGGAGAGTGTGGTGCTGACAACACCAACTCAAGGGTTAAGATCCCCTTATCAGACATCTTTATATATAAAAAAAAAGAATGGGCCGTGGAAACAACCTTTTGCATGTGTTCGTTTAATAAACAGGTATTGAGTTATGTATTGACAACTTAGATAAATGGTCAGATTCTTTGAAAGACACAAATTACCATAACTCACTGAAGAAGAAATATATAATGCAAATAGTCCTGTAGGTGAGTGAAAGAATATGAATTTACGGGCCGGCCCGGTGGTGCACTGGAGAGTGCGCCACTTGGGAGTGTGGCAGCGCTCCCGCCGAGGGTTCGGATCCCATGGGGAGACCGGGTCCCGCTCACTGGCTGAACGCGGTGCGGGCGCGACACCGAGGGTTGCGATCCCGTTGCCAGTCAGTAAAAAAGATAAAAAGGAAAAAAAAAAAAAAAGAATATGAATTTACAGTTAAAAACTTTCCCATGAAAAAATTTCTAGGCCCAGATAGCTTCACCAATAAATTTTACTTGTTAAATTTATTTGAGGGAAAAAAAATTAATTCTACACAGACTCTTCCAGAACATGGAAGGAGAGGGTGCAACTCTTAACTATTTCTATGAGCTCAAAACTACCCTAATACTAAAGCATGACAATGGCATTTTAAGAAAAGGAAACTAGGGCCGGCCCGGTGGCGCACTGCTACAGTGCGCCACTTGAGAGCATGGCGGCGCTCCTGCCGAGGGTTCAGATCCCACATACAGACTGGTTCCCGCTCACTGGCTGAGCGAGGGGCGGG
The DNA here is from genome assembly GCF_000696425.1 of Galeopterus variegatus. NCBI lineage: Eukaryota > Metazoa > Chordata > Mammalia > Dermoptera > Cynocephalidae > Galeopterus > Galeopterus variegatus. Next base: position 125,561 of record NW_007726478.1, read on the forward strand.
CGCAGCACCGAGGGTTGCGATCCCGTTGCCGGTCCCGGTCCAGTACGGGCGCGACACTGAGGGTTGCGGTCCGTTGCCGGGCACGAAAAAAAACAAAAAAAAAAAAAAAAAGAAAAGAAAAGGAAACTATAGACCTATATCCCTCATGAATATAGATAGAAAAATCTTTAACAAAATATTAGCAAATCAAATTTAGAAACATATAAAAAGAATAATACATCAAGGTCAAATGGGGTTTATCTCAGGAATGCAAAGGTTGTTCCCACCTTCAAAAATCAGTCAAGGCGGGGCCAGCCCATGGCTCACTGGGAGAGCATGGTGCTGACAACACCAAGTCAAGGGTGAAGATCCCCTTACTGGTCACCCTTAAAAAAAAAATCAATCTGGGGCTGGCCTGTGGCTCACTTGGGAGAGTGTGGTGCTGATAACACCAAGGCCACGGGTTCGGATCCCATATAGGGATGGCCGGTTAGCTCACTGGGTGAGTGTGGTGCTGACAACACCAAGCCAAGGGTTAAGATCCACTTACCGGTCATCTTTAAAAAAAAAAAAAATCAATCAAGGTAACTCACCATGTCAACAGCTTTAAAGGAAAAGCCATATGATTATCTTAATATATACAGAAAAAGCATTTGACAAAATTTGAAAGCCATCCATGATTTTAAAAAAAACAAATTTTCAGCAAACTAGGAATAGAAAGGAACTTCCACAATCTGATAAAGAACATCTACAATAAGACCTACAGCTAACACCATACTTAATGGTGAAAGCCGAATATGTTTCCCCTAAGATTGGGAACAATGTAAGGATCTCCACTGTTGCCACTGCTACCCAGCACTGTACAGGATATCCTAGCCAGTGCAATAAACCAAACAAGCAAATAATAAGTAAATAAATGGCGGACAGATTTGAAAGGAGTAAGTAAAACTGTATTTGTAGAGAACATGGTCATCTATGTAGAAAAATCCCCCAAATCTGCTAAAAAGCTAACAGATGTAATGAGTAAGTTTAGTAAGATTGCAGAATACAAGGCAAACATGCAGTCAATTGTATTTCTATACAGTAGTAATAAAAAATTTTGAAATTCAAATGAAAACTCAATATCATTTACAATAGCATCAAAAATAAAAATTAAGGGATAAATCCAATAAAATATGTTGTTCATGCTGAAAACTGAAAAATCATTGCCAAGAGAAATTAAAGAATGCCTGAATAAGTGGAGAGATATACCATGTTCATGGATGAGAAGATTCAATACTTTAAAACATATTAGCAATTCTGAAGAATTACATCAATTCTTCTTCAATTGATTTATAGTCAACATAAGTCCAATCAAAATCCCAGCTGGCTTTTTTTTTTTTTTGTAGATATTGACAAGCAGATCCCAAATTACATGTGGAAATTCAAAGAACCTAGAATAGCCAAAACAATTCTGAAAAAGAAAGATAAAGCCGGAGGAGTCACAGTACCTTATTTTAAGACTTACTGTAAAGCTATGATTAAGCAAGACAGTGTGGAGGTGGCATAAGATTGGACCTGTGATCCATGGAACAGAATAGAGAGTCCAGAAATAGACCAATACACATTTAGTCAGTTGATTTTTGACAAAGGAATGAAAGTAATTCAATGGAGGAAGAATAGTCTTTTCAACAAATGGCATAGAAACAATCGGACATCCACATCTGAAAAAAAAACTCAACCCTTACCTCTCACAACATATAAGATTTAACTCAAAATAGATCATAAGCTGAAATGTAAAATATAAAAACTTCTAAGATAGAATATAGAAAAATATTCTTGTGACTTTGGTAGATAAAGATTTCCTAGATAGAATGCAAACAGCATAAACCATAAAAGGCAAAAATTGCTAAACTGGATTTCATCAAATGAAAAACTTCTGCCTTATGAAAGTCACTACTGAGTGAATGAAAAGATAAGTCAAAGATTAGGAGAAAATATCTGATAAATAACTAATATCCAGAATTTGAAGACAACTTACAACTCAATAAGGAGACAAACTACCCAGTACTAAAAACGGGCAATAACTTTGAAGAGACACTTCAAAGATGAAATGTGATGGCAAATCAGTGCAGAAAATGTTAAAAATCATTATTCATTAGGTAAATGAGAACTATTGCCACAATGAGCTAGCACTACACACCTACAGAATTGCTAAAACTTTAAATATTAAGTTAAATACCAAGTCTTGGCGTGGATTTACAGACACTAGAACGTACATTGCTGGAAGGGATGCAAAATTGTACAGCCATGTTGGAAAATAGTTTGGCAGTTTTTTATTTAGTTAATCAGTGAACCTTGAAAACATTACGCTAAGTGAAAGAAGTCAGTCACAAAAGACCACGTATTATCTGATTCCATTTATATGAAATTTCCAGAATAGGCAAATCCGGAGAGACAGAAAATAAATTAGTGGTTGCTTGGGGCTGACTCAGGGAGGGATGGTTTCCCTTTTTGTCCTAAAATTGACTGTGATGATGGTTGTGCATACCCGTGACTATACAAAAAAACCCCATCGAGTTGTATACTTTAAATGAGTGAATTGTATGGCGTGTGAATTATATCTCAATAAAGCTGTTTTTGGAAAAATTGAGCCCCGTGATTCTTCTCCGCCCTCTCATTTTCCATTTCCTACCTCCATATTTCTTGGGTGTTCCCAAGCAATTCCTGTTCCCAGTTTCCTATCTCTGCCTTTTTTTTTTAAACCAAACGTTCCTATTCTGCATCAGACCACAATCTGAACTACCAAAGAAAGGATTCTCCTGGGGAGTGGGGGGCACAGGAAAAGTTGAAAGGTAAACACTATTCTCTTTATCCATGGGGCAGGCTGTGGACCCCAGGACCGGGATCAGGTAGGGTGGGGTGAGTGAGGCACCCAGGCCACAGAATGTGCACCCAGGGGTGTGCAGGTACAGCTTGGCTCCTGGGAATAAATGCTTCCTTCCTTTTTTTTTTTTGGTGGTAAAACACACATAAAGAAATTTACCAATTAAACCATTTTATTTTATAATTTTTTTAAACATTTACTTGTACATATTCGTGGGGAACAGTGTGTTGTTTCAGTACATGCATTAAACCATTTTGCAGTGTACAATTCAGTGGTTTTTAGTACATTCACAATGTGGAACCATCACAACTATCTAGTTCCAAAGCTTCTCATCACCCATAGAGGAAGCCCAGGGCCTATCAGCAGTCACTCCACACTTCCCTCTCCCCCAGCCCTGGCAACCACTGATCTGCTTTTTTTCTTTATATGTTTGTCTGTTCTGGACATTTTACATAAATGAAATCATACAATGTGTGGTCTTTTGTGACTGGCTTTTTTCACTTAGCGTAATGTATTTAAGGTCCATCTGTGTTGCAGCATGTGTCAGTAATTCATTCCTTTTTATGGCCAAATAGGATTCCTGTATATGGATATACCACATTTTGTTTATCCATTCATCTGTTGATGGCCATTTTCATTGTTTCTACCTTTTGGCTACTGTGAATAATACCACTAGGAACACCATGTCCAAGTTTTTGTTTGAACACCTGTTTTCAATTCTTTTGGGTGTCGAGTGGGCAAAAGTGGACTTGCTGGGTCAGACGGTAATGCCATATTCTCACATTTTGCACCGTGGGCTTCTTGCTTGCCTCGTCCTAGTCCAGCCCTGCTACATGCTCACCCATTTATAACTTTTTTCCCCATATCACCATCATGCCTGTCCATGTTAGCAGCTTTGAGGCAGAGAGGTTGACACGGGCAACAATTCTAAGTCACATCTGGGGGCCTGGCAGCATGTCCTGTGAAGCTGATGCACAAGCAGAATGGTGGCCACTGGGGCTGGAGAAGTCAGCAGAGGCCACAAGAGCCTCAGATGTCATTCTCAGGAGCTGGGACTTCACGCTGTTGGTGGCAGGGAGCCCAGACAAGAGAAATATCAGGGGGACCTTTTTCTGAGCTCAGGAAAGGTTACAAACTCTGCCTTAAGATTTGAGAGAGCACAGGGACCCTGGGAAAGCTTGCTCTAGTCCCGTTCCGTCCTACCTCTGTGCAGGAGTCCAGGCAAGCCACTTCCGCCCCGTGGGCCTCAGTTTCTCAGACTGGAGAGTGAGAATAATAAGTTTCTCCTGTGGGTCGTAGGTGGGAGCTGGCTTCGTGATCTGCGAAGCTCAGGATAGAAGCTTCTACTTGCAATGCCTGCTCAGGCAGCTCCTGGAACTTGGCAGGACTTTGCATAGACTGTACCTTAGTTGGTCTATGGAGGCATCTGGGAAGTTGTGCAGAGTTTGAAATTCTGTAAGGGGAAATGCACTTATTACACACACGGGGGAGCTGACTAAAGGAATTCAGCAGTGAATCCTCAGGCGTGGCTTTTGTGCTCAATAAATTAGAATTTTCATATACTGCATTTGCAGCTCAGCCAAGTTCTGAAAAGTGTGAGTCCAAACCACATGGAGGTGGAGGTGGCAGGACTCAGGTTTCTATGGTTTTCAGGGCACAGGGACTTTCTCCTAGGCCATAAACTCTCTAAAAGAAGCCCAGGGCCTCCCCCATAGGTTTGGAGGGAGAAGGTTCCAGAAAGCAGAGGAAAGGGGAGACTGTGCTTTCCCCACCCACCTTTTGAAGGTCAAACCAGATCATGCTAAGGCAAGAAGACGTGGTAATCTTACCTGGGGAATTTGGAGGTTACCCACACTGGTAGGGAAGGGAAGGGGGGACTTTCTCTGGAGGGACAGGGATAGTCTAGACTCTGATTCAGTCCCCATTTATGGAGGAAACATCAACCCTGTGCCAGGTACTTGGTACTTATTATCCCATTTAATTTTCCCAATAATCCCTTCCTTTACAGATGAAGCCAGCAAGGGCCAAAAGGTAATGTGGCCTGCCAAGGTCACAGGCCAAGTTAAGCACTGGAGCCAGGATTTGAACCCAGACATGGCTCAAGGCTTGGGGCTGGCTCACCCAAAAGTCCCCTTGAGAGCAACCAAGAGTCAAGCCTGGGAGTGGTGTCTGGGTCAGAGAGGACATTCTCAGCAGTCAGGACTAGTGTGACCCTGTGGGAGGGACATTTGTGTCTTCTCTTTTTGGTCTGTTGAAATTCCCCCATCTTTTGCAGAACTGCTTCCTAGTGCTCTTATCTGGAACTTACACCAAGGGCAGCCAAAGGCCAGGACTGGCTTGGAGGCCTGAGAAGGGGGGCTCAGGGCAAAGGGTCACCATCTTGCATGGCCCTCCTGGCCTGGGCCTCTGTAAGTGGATGGAGTAAATCTGTGTTCATTCCCCAACCCCCAACCCCTTCCCCTCCTCCCTGTCACCGTCCTGAGCAGGGGTCTGGCAGGGCTGGAGAGTCCCCTGAGCTAAGAGTGCCTGGGCCCAGATACAGCTGCCTGGAATTCAAAGAGACTGCCTGGGAAGAGCAGGGACTTTAGACTGAGACCTGGGTTCAAATCTCAGTTCCATCATTTCTTGCTGTGTGGCCTTGGCAGATTCCCCTCACCTCCCTGCTCCTTAGTTTCCCCATCTGTAAAGTGGGACCAATACTCCTCAGATGGAGGGGGCACTGATATTCTCATATCACATAGCACATGACGACAGGAGAGCCCATGGGAAGGACCCCCACATCAAGGAATGGGAGCGACTTTGACGTTTCCCAGCATTCCTCCAGCTTCTAGAAGCCCCCTTCCAAGGAGTGGAACCTGTGCCCAAAGTGCCAGAGCTCTTGCCTAGGTACTCCTTGGCCCTGGGGAGATACCACGATGGACTAGCTGGGTCCCTGCCTTTCGGGAGCTCACAGTCTAGCGAGCAGGCAGAGCTGAACTGGGCAGCAGCAGGACGTGGGGCGGGGATCAGCAGAGGGGTGCACAAGCGACCCAGGAGCAGGAAGGATGACTTCACAGGGGAGAGGCTGGAGGGGAGAGTCTGAATATTTAACAATCTGTTTGTCATAGTCAGTGACTAATCGGAAATGGCATTGGCTGTAAACAATCCATGGGACCCATCAGTGTCTACCAGCTGATGGTTAATGCTCTGGGCTGGGGTATTTGATTAGGGTCCTGACGGGTGGATAAGAGTTCTCCGGACAGGTGGGAAGAAAGGACACTCCAGGCAGAGGGAACAGCATGTGCTAAAGCCCGATGAACAGAGAAAGCATGGCATTCCCGGAATGCAAAGGCTGGAGCGTAGGATGCATGGAGGGGAAGGGAAGCAGAGGAAAACAGAGAGTCTTAAGTGTCCCTAAGTTTGGGTGACGTGGTTAGGACATCTCTGATGGGACATACCTTTCTGGTAACCCACATGAACGGGCACTGCAGTGGGAGTTTCCAGGGTCTGGACACTACTGCTATCCCAGGCCCACAGCATCTACTTGGGTCAGAGTTGTTACTAGGAGTCTGGGTCCAAGCTGCATTCTCCTGGGAGGGGAGCTGGCAAGGGCAGGAAAAAAGCCTCAGTGAGGGGCCCCAGAGTCTGTTGGGCAGGGAAACTGAGGCAGATATTCAGATATATGAGTGGGACCAATACAGTGGGTGACCGGGGCTCCCCTGGCTTTGAGTCCTGGCGCTAGGTTGGCACCGAGGCTTCTTGTCTGCTCGGGAAAAACTCGGATGTTTTGAGAACTCAGTGCCTGGTCCTAGCACAAGCTGTGCGCACATGCACTGTGTGACCTAGAGTAAGGCACAAGCCCGCTCTGGGCCTCAGGGTCTCCACATGCATGAGGGAGCTTGTCAATTTCTCCCTGGGAAACGAAGGGTGTGCCAGGCTCTCCTGCCAGCCACCCTGAGCTGGCAAGGGGAGAAAGGTGAGGGCTTCGGACTCATGCAGAGCTCGGTGTGAATCCCAGCGCTGGGAGGGACGGGATGTTTGGCTCTGAGCAAGTGCTGAGATCTGGGCCTCCATCTCCTCATCTCCATTTCTCCTCATGGCATGAAGGAGAAACTCCGGGGGACTGGGGACAAGACAGTAAAGTGGTGGTAGAGAGCCTTGCTCCCCCTCACCTGCCGGGGCTGTCTTCGGCCTGCTGCTCAGGGGCAGGGCTTTCACTGGAGCAGGCGGTCAGCGGTGAGCAGGGACGGGGACCATATCATTTATTGTCCTCCCAGGACGCTTTGAGCATGAAAGGGGGCACTATTAGTAATAAACAGCCGTAAACCTGCACTGTCCTGAGGAAGCGGGAATTTACGACCCCCATGGTGATGACTGGGGATTCAGAAATCAGGATGGAGAGACAGGTGGGGACACGGTTGAGGAGGGGCGTGAGCTGGGGCCAGGAGGAGCAGCGTTTGGAGAGGGCATGGTGTCTCAGGCTGCCTTTCCTAGCTTTCCTGTGGGGTGCACTGATCAGTCCCCTCGCCACTGTCCCAAAGCCCTTCAGGAAAGAGCTGCTTTGCTGGCAGCAGTTTGGGAGTGGGGTTTGGGTTGGACACGTGTTTGTTATCCCACACCTTTGCTTGCTGGTTGGTTGCTTCACTTTTTCCTCTTGGATGTGACTTCCTGCTGAGCCCAGGTCTTCCTGGGAGCGGGAAGGCAGGTTATGGTCGGTTGTGCTGGTAAAGAGGCTTCTCCAGTGACTGGAAGGCAGTAGCTGCTCAGTAAATGCCATCCCCTTCCATCTGCATCCACAAGCGTCCTTGCACTGGGACCCTGGTCCATGGTCACTTCAGACACCTAAACTCCCTGTCTCCTTCCTACTCTCCAACTGCCTGAGCCCTCGCGACACCCCCCGCACCCCCCAACCTGCCCCCGCCCCCCAGCGCTGCTGCTGCTGCTGGATCGCTTTCCTTCCCGCTTCCTCCCTCTCCCTCTCCAGTGGGGGCTGGGCTGGGACGCAGCTGGCGGGGGCGGGGGGCTCTCCCCCAGACCGTGTCTCTGCACAGCCCTCTCCACACATCACACGCACTCGGGGCCTGCATTCCTCCATCCTTAATGCCTCCTCTGGGAACACAGGCTTCCAGAAACCCGAGACGACCAAGCAACCGGTGCAGGCCAGAGAGAGGTGGGCCCAGACGGGTCGTCGGGGTCTCGGGGCTCCGCTTCTGCTCGGCTGAAAACGGAAACCGAAGGCCTCCCCTCCTCTTCCAGCTGCTCTGGGCTATTAGGCCTGGGAGCAGGAGCACTAGCTTTTGCTAAAGCCACTTAGGGAGATGGGGCTGGGAAAGGAGAGGAGTCGTGATACTTTGTAAAGGTGGAGGGATTTTTGCCACGTCTACCAGGTGCAAAGGCTTTCACAGTGGGGACCCACTCACTGCCCCCTTTAGGCTTCCGGAACAACAGGGCAGACTAGTACTAGGACCAAAAACAACCAGAGAGGTGAAGCCACTAGCTCCAGGTCACACAGCCTCCAAGTACATTCAGTTGGAATTAGCCCCCTCCCCACACCTCTCCCTGGTTAGCGTGTGAAATTCTTCCCTTTGGGGATTTATTCATTCTATTCATGTAAGCTCCCATCCCTACCTCACCACACTTTGGAATCTTAAAATCATGGCTCATTAGGCCTGAAAAGATCATTCGAAATTAATTTGTCCGGGCCGGCCTGGTGGCGCACTGGATAGTGCGCCGCTTGGGAAGCGCGATGGCGCTCCCGCCCGAGGGTTCGGATCCCACATACAGACCGGTTCCCGCTCACTGGCTGAGCGAGGCGCAGGAGCGGCACCGAGGGTTGCAATCCCGTTGCCGGTCCCCGGTCCAGTGTGGGGGCAACACTGAGGGTTGCGATCCGTTGCCAGACACGGAAAAAAGACAAAAAAAAAAGAAATTAATTTGTCCAATTCTTTCTCCTATACATGTAGAAACTGAGGCCCCGAAAGGGGAGATGACTTGTTTGGGACACACCCAGACCTCCTAAGACTCAGGACGCTTCAGCAGAAGAGTCTTGTCAGGGCCGGCCCGGTGGCGCACTGTGCTTGTGCGCCGCTTGGGAAGCGCGGCGGCGCTCCCGTCGAGGGTTCGGATCCCACATACAGACCGGTTCCCGCTCACTGGCTGAGCGAGGCGCGGGGGCAACACCGAGGGTTGCGATCCCGTTGCCGGTCCCGGTCCGGTGCGGGGGCAACACTGAGGGTTGCAAACCGCTGCCGGACACGGAAAAAGACAAAAAAAAAAAAAAAAAAAAGGAAGAGTCTTGTCAGGCAGACTTGGGTTTGAGTTCTGACCCTGCCTTTGACTTTCTGGGAGAGTAGACATTACTTTGCTGAGCCTCAGTTTCCCCATCTATTAAATGGGGATCACAAGACCGTCACTGCAGGGTTGTTAAAAAGATTAAAGGAGGGCCTAGGTTAGGGAGCAGCAGCATGGATCCTGGCGCACAGTAGGTAGTCAGGACAGGCTGGCTGCCTTCCTTCTTCCCTAGAAAAGGAAAATTGAATCTTAAGGCTCTGAGACCAGGGTCACCCCTTTATAGGACCTGAGAGGGGGCTAGATAGGACCAGGAGTGTGCTAGAGTTGATTCTCATTGGCTGACAAGAGCAGGCTGTTAGATGAGAGCTGCTTGTTAAGTATTTGGGAATTGTAAGGCGCTTGAATCAGCCTTGGTGGGAGTATTTTACACCATGGAAATTGGCAGACGCTACGAATAAGGGATTTATTTTTTTTTTTATAAAGACCCATAGTACAGGATTTGTCAATAGTAGGAAGTGACTCATGGTCTCATTATGCTTATTTTACAGATGAGACTCTGGGGCTAGCTGTGCCAGCTAAATGTATCTGCATATCTATTATGAAGTGCAGCTTCACTCTGTCCCAGCTGTGTGACCTTATACAAGTCACTTTACCCTCTGAGCCTTTTTTTTTCCCCAGGAGGGGAAACTGAGACAAATACCCAGCGATATGGGCATCTGTAAAGGGAGATAAAATTGGCACCCACCTCATAAGCTTGCTGGATAATTAAATGAGATGACGTGTGGAAAATGTGAAGTGCTGGGTTCTTCGCTCCATAAACAGTTGGTATTAGCATTATTTTCAGCCACATGCTGGCTTGGTGTCTTCCCATACCCAATCACAACCTGATGAGAAAGATGCTATCACCTGCAATTTCCTGATGGGGGAACTGAGGCTCTGAGAGGTGAGGTGACTTGCTCAAGGTCACAGTCCCAGTAGGTGGCAGAACCAGGCTTTGAACCCTGATCTGATTGGCTCTAAGGCTGGGTTTCTGCCAAGGCCCCTTGGCCCCAGCCCAGTGTGGGAGGCTGGTCGCAGCGCACGGGTTGTGGTGTTTGGCAACGGGCAGAGCGCGTGGGGTCAAGCGGCTGCCTGTCCCAGGGGTCTGCCTGAGCAACTCGGCTCAGCGCCCGAAGCCTGCAGCGTTCAGCCAAGCAGCGCTCACACGTGTGTCCCTCTTCGGGGGCTCCGGAGCCCCCAGACTCACCGCCTCCCCTCCAGTGTGCCTCTGTATCCACACACCCTGCTTCAGGGGAATCACCCCCAGACAGGGACAGCCACTCCAGCCCAGGTGTCTCAGAATATCATTTGAATAGGGAGAATGGGTTTTCTTTCCTGCTGAGGGGCTGCCACTCGCTGCTTCCACTCCTGGAACAGAGGGCTGGTGTGGGGCTGGGGGCGGGGAGTGGCGGCGCCCAGACCCTACAAGCCCCTTTTCAAAGAAACCTAATCAAACCTTTCCTCATTCCCCACCCTAGCCCTATTTCTCCCCATCCCCATCCCCATCCTGCCAGTCTCCATCTGGTTCCTCCTCCCCACTCTACCCCCAAGACAAGCCTGGCATGTCCTGATGCCTGGAAAAATTACAGCCATTCCCAGCAAGCCAGGGGCAGGGCTGAGAACCCCACACCAGATGCCCATCCTTCCCTCTGGAGCATTGCCTCATGTTCAGGACTTGGGGTTGATGGGTGGATGATGTCATCGGCCCTAAATGCAAGGGGCCCCTTGCCTCCATTGGCTCTGAGAGCAGCCAGCCTGCTGGGCGTGCAGGGGAGGCCTCGGGCCCAGAGGGGGAGACTCGCCTTAGCCACACACTGCAGGAGTGTCAGGAAGGACGTGGGCCCCTCACTTGCCTCCCAAAGCCAAGGGGTTGCCCGGATGCCTGGGGAGGAATACGGGGCAGAGTGGGAGCTGGCTGGCTGGTTCGTTCATTCCCCCTCCCAGGACCTCCCTCAGGACCGTCCTGGGCACACAGGGTTTTCCGCTCACACCACGAATCTGGAGTCCTTACTGTGCCAGGCTCTGGGCAGGTGCAGGAAGACAAAGTGGACCCATCACCACCCCTGGCCCCCAGGGGAGGAGAGAAACAAAGCCATAGTCTCATTCAACTCAATCTCAGGAGAGAGCAGATGTCCAGAAAGCAAAGCAGGGCCACGGTCACGGTGTTTTGTGAACTTATGAAACTCCTTCAGAGGCCAAGATAGCATCCCCACAGTTCCCATGACCATGGCTGTCACCTCTCAGCAGCCACAAACCCACCTCTTTTATTGAGGAACGCAATTGTTGTGAATGCATCTATGGGGGACTGACATAGAGCCAACCCCTTCGTTATTTTGGTATTAATGCTCTCCAAGTCTCAGTTTCCTCATCTGTAAAATGGGCGGTGATCACTACCTTGGAGCATAGTTGAGAAGATCCTTTAAGGGAACATGCATGAAAGGTGCAGTTCTTGGTGCTCACGACGGATCAGGAGGATTTGAATCTGTCAGCTGAAAGCGAGTACTGAAGGTGAGGGAAGGAAGCTCAGGGAGCTGCAGGGATGCGGGAACATCAAGGGTACATTTCCGCCTCTTATTAGCTGCACGGCCTTGAGCAAGTCCCATCCGTAAAGTGAGGGTTGGAATGATAATCCCCAAAGGCCCTCCCTGCCTTAATTTAAGAGGGTTGACTTTTGTTGTTTCAACATTCCAGGAGCCTCCTGGGTGTGGGGTCTACCATGTCAAGCAAAGACTGAGTTGGCAGCGGTCGCTGCCAAAGGTGGGAGGAGATAACTGTTTTGCCGGCCCTATCATAGGATCAGCAAAGCATGAAAGGCTTACACAATGCTTCCCTCTGGGCGGCAAGAGTTACTGACACCCTGCACTTAATGTCTCGTTCCTCGAGCCTCCCCCAACTCTTCCAGCCCTGGAGCACAGTTTAACTCTTCACTAAGCACTTTCAGGAATATAATCTCCTGTGACCACCTCAATCCTGCAAAAGAGGGTGACTGCCCCTATTTTACAGAGGAGGAAACTGAGGCCCAGAATGGGGATGTGGATTGCCGGAACTTGCACTGCAAAGTAGAGGCAGGCTGAGTTTTCAAGTATCAGAAGAACCCACGTATGAGCTCTTTCAATAACCGTACAGATACCTGCAGCTGAGAAAAAATAGCCCCAAAGCCAAACCTCACAAATGAGGGGCCATGGAGAGACTGCTCTCTTTTGCTCCTCAAATGTTTTTTGTTTTTCTTGCCCCCAACCCGATCACATGTTCTTGAGTGCAGGGTCCATAGCTGAAACTTCTGTTATCTCCCACAGTGCTTGGAACAGAGCACAGAGCATGTGCTTGCTCGATGTAGATTAAATGCAAATATTTTGGAATACTACACAGTATTAAGTATTAAGGAAGTTGGAGTTGGTAGGAAATGATCTTCTTATGGAGTTGGTAGGAAATGATCTTTGAGAAGTGAAGAAAAAATAAAGTGTATAATAGTACAGATCACATGCTATCATATGTGCAAAAAATAAGAAAAGAGAAAATATATGTGTACACACATACATATGTCCATATATGCATACATACATACACACCAACACAGAACACACTGTCTGGAAACAGTGTGTTTGGCAACATTGGTTCCCTCCAGGGATCAGAACCAGGTGGCAGGGAAGCAGGGATGGAAAGGACACTTTTCATCATGTGCCCTTCTGTACCTTCTGTATTTTGAACTGCAGGGAAGTATTATCTATTCAAAAATAAGCATTTAAAAAGTTAAAATAGCTAAAAATGGGTTTGCTATTTTAAAAAGTGAGCCACATGATGTTGCAGGGGTCAGGGTGAGGGGATGCTTCCTGCATCCCAATCCTTATCAAAATTCCCCAGGTGCACTGGGCAACAGGAAATCCTAGAAGGTCAAGGTTGGCAGGGCTGTCGGGAATAGTCTCAGGTTCACACATGGAGCGATGGCTGAACTGGTGGGGGTTGGAGTGGGGAGGGGGGTCCTGACTCCTTCCCCAGCCAGTGAGGTTTGCTGCTCCTAAAAATGTGACTTGGCTGAGTAAACTCTCGTGGAGGTTCTTGGCTGAACACGCAGACATCAGGATGTAGAGAAGGGCCCAGCAGACAAGAGGTCCCTGTATTGTACTTGGTATAATGTAAAAAATGAATCTTCCAATGTGGTGGCCTTTGCAAACAACCAGGGTGACCCCAAAGTTGATCGCCCAAATCAAGACACTTTCAGAGTGAAAGGGGGTGCTGTTTGTAATCATGTCTGGACAGCGAAAGCAAGCGAGACCTCCTGGGAAAACTGGGACTCTCTCCCCACCAAAATACCATCAACAGGAAGCTGGAGAGAGACATTTTGGACAAAGGGCCTTCAAAGGAACGTGGTCTAATTCCAGTTCTTCACAACCCACCCACCCCCACCCATTCCCCTAAATATACTGACAACTATATAGGTTTTGGGTAAACCTAGATTCAAATGCTGGTTGTGTTCAAAGCACCTTACTTCTCAGAGCCTCAGTTTCTCCATCTGTAAAACATAAGTCATGAATCCTAGCTGAAGGTTTGCTGGGAAGGTTAAGCATCTCACATGGAGCTGGGTGCAGAAAAGGTGCCCTGCAAGCAATGGTTTCTCTTCCCCTAATGCAGAGAAATAATGAAACGACACAGGCCTAATCCTGAAACTCTCAGGGGTGAGCAGAGAGAGCCTTTCTCCCAGATCAGATTCGCATATGCCACTGTGGGAGGGAGAGTGTCAGGCACTGTGCATGGGGAGACATTGACTCTAATTCTGGGAGTCATTTTGTGAAGCACCTCTTCATGGTGACTCATTTTGGGACTCACAAAAAACTCCTTTGAGTTAAAAACAAAAGTTGAGTGAGGTTCAGGTTGCATTGGACCTTTTCCCTCCGCCCCTGCCCTGGCCAGGGTAGTGGGTGGTACTGAAGGGAATTTGAGGGTCTCTGGGCAGATTGAAGCTGATTTTGTCCCCCAACTTGTTCCCTGGGGCTAGGACCATCTATGCAGGGCCTGGGCCAGAGGGAAAGAAGTAGAGGGTGAGGACGAAGGCCAGGAAAATGGGATGGGAAAAACTTCTCCCACCCTACCCCTCAATTCCTGCTGCTGTGCCTCCTGACTCTGGGAGCCAAGATCAAATGCTCCATTCCCTCCCATTTCTGAATTATAGTCCATAGGGGAGGAGAGGGGAGGGGAGGGGAAGTGAGCAGGGCTTCTTCATTCCCCTGTACTCAGCCATAGACACCAGATTGCCTGCAGCCAGACCCATCTCTGCTGATTACCACTGGCTGTGTGATCTGGGACATGTTGCTTGACCTCTCTGAACCTAGTTTCCTAACTGGAAAATGAGGAATTGCAAGTACCTGTTACAGGGGCTCTGTGAAGCTGGGGAGGGGCTTTGCAAACAGAATAGTCTTATGCAGATATGGGGGAGAGGGACAGTCCTTCTCCTCCCAGTGGTCTGGTGCTGTTCCTTAAGTTTCCTTCTAAGGGGAGTGTTGCTCTGTAGCTTACCAGGATGATTCTCGAAGCATAGGGCCTGCCCAACACACAGTAGGCCTCTAGTTGCTTCCTGCACTCCCTCATACAGGCCTCTGCTCAAATGACACTGCATCAGTGAGCCCTCCTTCTAGCACCCTCTATGGAAAAAAAGCACCCCTGGGCCCTCCTACCCTTTCCCTGATTCATTTTCTCTGCTGAACTTATTATCCTCAAATGCCAGATATTTACAGTGTCTTCCTCCCACCCCACCCCCTAGATTGAAGCTCCAAGAGAGCCAGGGCTGTATTTTGTTCGCTGCTGTAATCCAGTGCAGGGCATTGTGCCTGGCCTGCAGAAGGTGCTCACAGAGGTGTTGGGTGAGTGAATGAATGAATGAACTGTTCACTGTGCAAATATGGCCAGCATCACCGATCTGCTGGTAACACTGCAAACACTGTCTTGGAACTTCTACTACTTTCTGTTATTGTTAGCAATGTTTATTTCTTATATTTAACTTTTCAACCCATCTGCCATTTATTGTGGTGTATATCATGAAAGGTAAAGTTGTAAACGGATCCTCAACTAAACCACTAAACCATTTGCAGAATGATCTCCATTTCCTCCCTGTTGATTTGTGATCTCTGCATTTTCATCCACAAGGGCTGGAACTAGGCTGTCTCCCCTGGGCCAGCTGCTGCCCTGTCAGCTTCGTTCCATGCCAGCAGCCCAGAGCTAACTGTTCATGAGGCAGGGCTGCCTACTGATTAGGCACGCAGACACTAGAATTAAACAATCTGCAGTCTACCTTCCAACTCCACCACTTACCACCTGGGTGCATTTGGGCAAGACGATTTGCTTTTCTATACTTCATTTCTAAGCCTCATTAACCCCATCTGTAAAATGGGCACAAGCATAACATAATGCCTCCTTCACAGTGCAGCTGTGGGATGGAAAAGCACAAGGGAGGCAGAATGTGCAGCAGCGCATCTGGCACACACAGTGGTGTCATTAGAGATCACCCAGTTGAATCACCTTCTCTCACTGGGCAAACAAAGGCCCAGTGGGCGTCCACCCTGTGCCCAGCACAGTGCTGTGACCAAGCCGGGCGGCTAGCAGGCAAGCAGGGTCCCTGGGTCCAGCCATCCTGGGGGACACAGCACAGTTTTGAATGTGGAGGAGAAGCAGCAAGTGTGGAAACAGGAACTGTCCCAGCCAGGAGCGTCCCCTCTTGGGAGGTGGGGGGAGGAGTCCCCTTAGGAACTGAAGCAGGGAACTGAGCTTCTGCCTTCTGCCCGATGGAAGCTCTGGCTTGTAAGAGGGGGTGTAAAGCATTCGTTAGTGGAGCCTACTACTACATCCACAAACTTCTGCACATTGAGTCTTGCTGGTCTGCAGTCCATGGGAAGTGGGGAGCTCCAGATGAAAAGCTGCTGGCGCTTTGAGGGCAGGGACTAGTGCCTTCACCATATGGTGATACTCTTGGGGCCTACCTCAGTGCCTGCATTCAGCTGGCGCACAATAAGTGCTTGTGGATGGGCCAAATTCAGTACCACCAGGGCTGAGATGGGAGCAACGTTAGGTGATGGGGAACCCAAGGATGCAGGGAGGCTTCCACGGATTGGCTGACTGCAGACCCTCACCCTAAGTGTCTAGCCCCGGAGAGGAGGGGGGGATGCTGGCCCTGAACCTCAGTCTCCCCACCTTTGAAATGGGGAGGGGGTCCTCGGCTGAGTCAATCACTCGCCGTCCCCCGGGCTTGGCAGAGTCCAAGGTTCGGGGCGTGCGGAGGGCGCCCCCGGAGCCTGCGTGGCGGCAGCGCGCACGAGAGGCCGCGCGGGTCCGGGGTGTCCGCGGCGCTGGGCCGGGCGCGGCCCTGGGGTGAGGCCGCGCGGGTCCGGGGTGTCCGCGGCGCTGGGCCGGGCGCGGCCCTGGGGTGAGGCCGCGCGGGTCCGGGGTGTCCGCGGCGCTGGGCCGGGCGCGGCCCTGGGGTGAGGCCGCGCGGGTCCGGGGTGTCCGCGGCGCTGGGCCGGGCGCGGCCCTGGGGTGAGGCCGCGCGGGTCCGGGGTGTCCGCGGCGCTGGGCCGGGCGCGGCCCTGGGGTGTGTGTGTCCGCTGGAGTGCGTGCGTGTGCACAGCGGAGTGTCCGGTGGTGTGTCCGCTGTGCACGAGTGCGGGGACGTGGGCCTGGCTGCCACCTACCCAGTCACGGAGTGTTTGCTACGGCCGGAGGAGCGTGCCAAGCGCCTGACCGCGTCTGTGTGGGTCTCGGGGAGTGTGTGTGCGCACGTGTATGAGTGTTGGCAAGTGATCTGTGTGCACGTTTGAGCCTGTGAAGGCAAAAGTGTGCATATGTGGATGTGAGTGTGTAATTTGTGCACGGGAGTTTATTATCCAGGCTGAGGGCCCCCTTTGTGCCCACCTGGCCTATGCGCATGATTTATGCCCGCCCCTGGCTCCGCAGCCAGGGAGCCCATGGAGAGAAGCAGGCCTGGGCCCGAGATGGGTGCTGGGCCTGATTTGGTGACCAAACGGCCAGAGGACAGACCCACAGAGCCTGACTGGGTCTGGCAGAGGAAGAGGTCTTGGACCAGGCCTTGGCAGGGTCACTGGCTGGACCCTCCATGGACACACAGACCGGGTGGGGGCTGTGGTGGGCCCTTCGCACCACACCGTAGGACTTGGGTTCAATTTTCCTAAATACCTTTCTGGGTTCCCTGGCTTTGTTCTTGGCTCTCTCCAGCCCGGCCTGGGGGCACTAACGCTGGTGAGACGAGGGGTCCCTTTTTGGTGTTTCTGGGGGCCTCTCTCTGCTCGCCCTGCTAAGAAGATAGATATTCACCTGATTTATTTGTGCAGAGCCCAGGAGCCTGAGCTCCACATGTGATCCTCCAGGACAGTAACAAATTGGTCACAGCAGGCTTGGGACACTGTCTTCTGAGTCTGTCCTTGCAGTTTTGACTGACAGTATTTTTGTGCGCTTTATAAATGTTGAAAATCTTTGTAGTCGAAAGTGTTAATTGCTTTAAGACAAACTGGAAACTCTGGAGCTCCCTAGTTCCTCTGAATTTTAAAAATTCAGCTTGCCTTTCTAAGGGAAAAATGTCGTCTTAGGAGTTTGGTATATGTGCGGGTGAACCTTAGAGGCACGTTTAAAAATCGTGTCACTAATAGAAGAATTTCATTGAAAGGGACGCAGAGCCGGCTGGAAGCGCCCGCTCCCAACGCTGTGAACTTACCCGAGTGAACTTTGGACGTCTTCTTTTAGCAAACAAAACCTGGAAGGAAACAAAAAAGACCCCCATTCTTTACTTTTTTGTCCCGAAAAATGAAAAATAAAAACCACCTTCTGGGTTTGCTGGAAATGCTGCTTCCCCTACTCCCTTCAAGGCCAGGCCCTCCCTGAACCCCCCACCCCTAAATAAAATACGCCTGTGGGGAGCCGTGGATGAGTCACTCCCTGGCAGAGAGCCCCACGGGCAAACATTTGGGAAGGTTCTTGCCTAACTTCCCAGAAGAAAAGGCCTAGGATTTAAAATGGTCCCTGTGGTTTGTCAGCCTCTGCCGTCCCGCCTGCTTCGGAAATAACTAAAAAGTCGTTTCTATCTCCGCAAAGTAAAGTCTCAGACTTAAGCAGTGGTCCAGGTTGGTCTGGATTAGAGACGTTCAGGTTTCCAGAAATGGAGCTCCTGGCTCTACCAGGTGGCGTTTCTGGTGGGTTCGAGCATGAGACGAGGAGGGAAAGGGGGAGGAAACTCCCATTTATGGAGTGCCTACTGTGTGCCGGGAACTGTTCTGGGGTCGTTAATTCTCCCAGTAGTCTTCTGCTGCAAAAAATGGCTTTTGGTTTTAGGCACATGGAAACTGAGGCACAGAGAGGTCAAGCCCCTGTCCTGGAACAGCTGAGAGGAGGTGGAGTCTGAATCCTAAGTCACCTGCCTAACTCAGCCCTTCCTCTTCATTGCACCCAGGATGGGACGTTTGACTTCCTAAGGTGCACAGACTGGGTGCTGAGTACTTTAACACACGTCTGCTCATTTCGTTCTCACTGCGAAATAGGGGATATTATCACCATTGTACAGGTGAGGAAACTGAGACTCAGAGAGATGAAATGACCTGCATAATTCCATCGAAGTAGCACTGCGACTAATGGTCACCATTTATTGAGGATATACCACGTACCAGACATGGTACTAAAAGCTTTAGTGCCTTATTTCATTCAATCCACTGACCAACACTATGAGATAGGCGCTGTCATGATGCTGGTATTATAGATGAGTAAACTGGGACACAGGGAAATTGAATAACGTGCCAAAGATGTTAATATGTTCACATGTGCCAAACATGTTAATTAATATGCAGTAGACCCTGGGATTGAACCCAGTCTTGTCTGAGCAGAGTCCATTGTCTTCTCGCTGAACTTGGAAAGTAGCAGTCGCTGTGGACTGTGCCTGGCCTGGTGCTGTGGTCTTAGAGCGAGGAAGATGAAGAGGCAGGAGGGTAAGTGACGTGGGCAGAGTCATAAACTAGCAACTGGCAAAGTCAGGGTTCGAACCCACATCTGATTCCAGAGTTGAAGTTCTTAACCTTAAACCGCGTCTGGCTGCCTTTGTCGTGCGTTTCTCCTCTGGCGCGCTGCAAAGCCGAGTGAGGTAAGGCACACCCGGTTCCTGCGGGGCCAGGCTGCCCATGCTGGGCTCCAACCTCCTGGGAGGGCTCTTCCCCAGGGCACTGCTGGTCTCCCTCTGGTGCGGATGACCAACGCCCAGGGCTAGAGCTACCCGAGAGAAAGGGCCACAGTTCACATATTTTCTTTCCTTTCCAAGTGCCAAGGATCAGTTTCATAAGGGAAGTGTCAAAACAATTGTCAAAAAGAGAAGACTATTTCCTTCCTCTTCTTGGGTTAGACCAAGCACGAGGGTGGAGAGTGGAGGCCCCCTGGTGAGTCATCCAAGATTAAATACAGGTTGGCACCTCTAGGCTTGCGTGGGGACGAAGCTGGGACACTGCTGGCAGGAAGAGCCAAGTGTTCTGACCCCTGAGGAGGGAGAGTTACCTCCACAGGGCCTGGCTGTTGGTTCTGAATATCTGACCACACGATCCTTTCTACACAGGCTTCTGTCACTTGTCACTTCAGTCCCATGCCCGTCTCTTTTCCTCCTTTATTTCTATTTCTCTCTGGGTTTCTACTACACTGTACTTGAAAGCAATGTTGCATCTGAGGACCTGTGTGGTTTGGGCAGAGTTGTGCCCCCTGCAAATGTCCTTTGGTGTTGAAAGGAAAAGGTATTTCTCTCCCTTCCAAATGTGTTCCGCAAATTGATGAACATTTGCAAATTGCTTTGAGATGCGTTAATTTAAGGTGTGAAATAATAGATCTTGTACGAAGGCTCAGCCACATTTCTGGCATTGATAGATTTTTCTCCCGTCTGGCCTGTGATTTGGGGAGGTAAAAATAGTCCTTGTTTCCACATTTTTATCCCCTTTTTTTTTTTTTTTTTTTTTTGCTGACATCATTCTTAGGAAGCGGTGTGCACATATCTAAGAGCTTTCCTTGGCCATTACCTTGGAACTCAGAGATCTGGGGAGCAAGGGTGCTCTTGGAGTGAGGGGGTGGGCTGGGGTGGTCTGGGGACCCCCCGGGTGTCTGTGAAATTGCTTGAAATGAGCAGGCATTGGATGGCCAGGCTTGGCTGCAGATCAGAATCGGACTGTTGAGGGCTTCAGTGGCTTTTTGGTATTTAGCTGTCTTCTCATTTCTGCCTCTTGGGTAATGGCAAGATAGCTTTTTGAGAAAATGTTAGCTTAAAAAGAAAATATCAGGCCAGCAACTTCACCCATCCCGTCTGAGTTGGGTGACATACACACAGTCCCTTCCTTTGGCCAAAGATGAATTAAACCAATGGCCTTCTCAGATTCGACTTCTAGACAGAGGAGTGACGTTGGGGCAAATCAGTTGGTGGTGTAATTTCCTGTGACGTTAACTTTGGGAACTTGAACTTGGAGTGTGATCTAGCATTTGGACATCTGTCCCTCTAACAGGACTCACTTGTGTGGAAACCAGACCCACATACACAGCTTGCATCGTTGTCTCCAATTCTGGATTTTTCCACAGACGACTTCTCGGGTGGTCTGGTGGCAAAGGCACCGGTCTTCTAGCCAGGCCTTCTTGGCTTCCACCAGGCAGGGCAGGATCACAGTGCCCCATGAGATTTGACTGTCCGCCGCCGCTGTAGCTGGCTCTGCAGCTGGGCGAGCGAGGGGCGATGGGAATTGAAGGGTGGGGTGGCTGGGATCCGAGACACATTTAGTTCCAAAGGCCTTGATCCGCATGGAGCCTTTCTTTCTTTCCCTTAGCCATCTGCGTGATGGTGACCTCATAGAAAAGAAAAAAGGGGCTTTATGTAAGAATTCCACAGAGTGTGAAGGAATTCGGGCAGGGGAAGGGGGAGGGAAGTTGCCCCTGGGAGCCTGCAAGCGCCTGCATTTTCCCCCCCGAATTGTTTAACCCTTGCATTTCAGAATTAAGCCAGGGTGGGGGGTGGGGGCTAATGCTTAACCTGGCGGACATAGGTCCCTATAAGGAGAATTTCCCTATTTCCCAAGTTGTAGTCACGGCTACTGGGATTAGTCCCTCCGACGTGTTCTTACTGCAGGTGACAGCAGAGTTGGAATTCATCCACCACGAGTTCCCCGATGCCTGTTCTCTCTTGTTCTTTGTCCTCGAAATCTTTGAAACGGGATTTTGGGGCAGAGACTTGCAAAGGGACAGAACTGCTTTACAAATGACCTTCAACTTGATCATTCCAAGCTGCCAGAGGAATTCAGGGGGCCCACAGTCGGGGAAGAGTGTCACTCCAGAGCTGTGGGGTTCAGGATTCTAGACTAAGTAAACTGGGGGTTATTTACTGCGGACCTTGACCTTTGGGGGTGGAGGGACTCCCGCCGGCCACCCCAGTTGCCCACGTTACAGAGCAGAAGCTGAGGCCCACAGAGGGAAGGCGCTACCCACAGCCGCATCAAGAACTTGAGCTTCGGCACCCAATAGAGTGAGTTCGAGTCCCAGGCCTGCCACTTGTGAATAAGTCGTTTGCCCCTCTGAGCCTCGGTTTCCTCATCTGGAAAACAGGGACGGTCTTACGACCTCACAAGGTCTGGAGGAAGAACTAAATGAAATAATGCACAGAAAATACTCAGCACACGGGCTGCACCTCGTGAGTGCTTGATGCTCGTTCTCCAAGAGACACAAAGTATTTCATTGCCAAGGACCTGCCCAGGGTCACACAGCCAGGAAGGTCAGCTCTTTTCCAGGAGCATTAATTACAAGGCTCAAAGGGGGTCCGGGGACCCTCCAGGTGCCACTGAAGCACTTTCAAATGATCATGACCCCCCAAAATAGAGGGGAAGGAGACAGAGGCGGTTTGAAGAGAGGCAGGACTTAAATGCAGGGTGTCCCTGTGGCATCTCAGGAAAATGTTTGGAAATCGGTATTTGCTTTCCTCCCACCCACCCGCCACAAGGCGAGGACAGCGAGCCTTCTGAGTATTTGGTGTGGACTTGGAGAGGCTCTGGAGGCCCCGCGAGCTCTGTCAGCCTCGGTGTGTTATGAAACAGGGCAGATGTTTTGTTAATTATTTACACAGCGTCGCCCCAGCAGAGGTCTGTGCTGACAGAAGCGGCTGTCACAGGCCCTGGCCATGGGGCACAAGTGTGCCAGCGGCCCTCTCTCCCACGGAGTCCTCCCAGAGGGTCCCACAGCGAGGCCCGGGGGTGTCCGTGCATGTTCTGTACACCCTCCTAAGCCATTTGGGATTCCCTCAGGCTGGCTCCAGTTCCCTGAGGGAGAGGACACTTTCCTGTCCTCCGGGACTGGCTGTCCCTCCTGAGGCGGCTTCTGTGGGAATTTGCCCGGCTCCTCATATCTGAGGCCCCCCATGGTTGGTGTGGTGACAAGAGGGCATCCCAGGCTCTGGAGATCCACTCCCCAGCAGAGTCACCTCACTCAAGGGCCTCACGTGGGCCCAGCCTTCACTCATTCATCTGGAAAATGGGCACCGGGCACCAGGTCCTTGGTTCTCAGGCATCATGGAGGGCGATTTGCCTTACAAATTCAACTTCAGCATTAGAATTCTGAAAAGAGGGCCGGCCCGGTGGCGCACTGGATAA
This sequence comes from Galeopterus variegatus, assembly GCF_000696425.1. Taxonomy (NCBI): domain Eukaryota; kingdom Metazoa; phylum Chordata; class Mammalia; order Dermoptera; family Cynocephalidae; genus Galeopterus; species Galeopterus variegatus. The sequence continues at coordinate 148,355 of NW_007726478.1, forward strand.
GTGCGCCGCTTGGGAAGCGCGGCGGCGCTCCCGCCCGAGGGTTCGGATCCCACATACGGACCGGTTCCCGCTCACTGGCTGAGCGAGGCGAGGGGGCAACGCCGAGGGTTGCGATCCCGTTGCCGGTCCCCA
>NW_007726478.1:149486-188207 GCF_000696425.1 Galeopterus variegatus
TGCCAAAAATGGAAAAAAAAAAAAAAAAAAAAAAAAAAAAAAAAAAAAGAATTCTGAAAAGAAAGGGATGTGGGATCAGAGCTTTCCCTGAAGGGCCACTAAGGATGAGGGACATGGGCTCCAGGAAGCGGGGAGGGGAGCAAACCTACCTTGCCTTCTTGGTACCTGTTTTACATACTGAGTTTTTTCCTAGGAGTCATTTTGAGAAAACGTTCTTGTTTGGAATAATCCAGAATAGATAACTCCATAGAGACAGCTTGGAGATTGGTGGTTACCAGGGCCTGGGGGGCAGGGAGAGTAGGGAGCAGCTGCTTATGGGTATGGGCTTCCTTTTGGGGTGATGAAAACGTTTTGGAACTAGATAAAGGTGGTGGTTGCACAACATTGTCAACAGACTTAATGCAACTGCATTGTTCCCTTTAAAGTGGCTAATTTTAAGTTATGTGAAAAAATGATTTTAAATAGAAAAGATTCTGATGCTTTAAAAGAAGAGCAAAGCATGAAAGCCTCTCATTTTACAGATGGGGACACTGAGGCCCAGACCAGCCTGAGGGCTCACCTGCAGTCCGGCTGTTCTGTGGCTAAAATCAGATCGCTGTCCCAACTTCTGGGCCAAGGTTATGGTCCCAGGGCCTGGGCTATGGGTGAAAAGTTTGGTGCAGAAACACAGACCATCCCCTGTCATGGGGGTTGAGTGGACCCTATTGTGTCAACCAGAGAGGCCCATGCTGGTCAGTATATGGCACATCCATTCAGTCGTTTATTCAAGAAAAATGTCCTGAAGTTCCGGGTCAGGCATTGTGCTGGGAGCTTGCACAGAATCCCTCTGATGGCCCTGCCCCTTGGCCTCTCACCACCTGGTGGGGACAGAAGTTGTGTCATGACCCCGTCATAAGTGCTTGTGCACATCTGCAGGAGGCGTCTTTTGGGACCCACTCTTGGGGAAATGGAAGAGCTTCCAACAGCGAGGGGCATCAGAGCCCACCCAGGGGAAAGGTGTGCTTTGCCAGAGGCCAAAGAGGGCTGGGGTGAAGGGCGGGCAGACCACAGGGTGAGTGAGTGAGTGGGTGGGTGGGGCTGGGGCTGAGGTCCCAGGCTGCAGGCAGACCCCAGACGTTGAGGAGCCAGGAACTTCCTGCTGCCACCTTGGCCTTTGGTGGCTCCTCCGTGCCAGGCATCACTGTATGTCTTGTTCTAGGACAATAACCTTTTTACACGACTGACCTCGCCTCTTCCTCCCCGCAATGATGTGGGTCCTGTTATGCCCATTTTATAGGTGAGGAAACAGAGGCATAGAGAGTCCAGGACATGTGGCACTAGATGACTGTTAGCTGAGTGCTGTGAAGAAACCTGCAGCATGGGGTCCTGTCTGAACAGCCGGAGGACAGGGGCTGTCCTCCTGAAGTGCCTCTGTGGGTTGTGAGCTGGTGGCCAGGCTCAGCCTGGGCGAGGGCCTCCCAGGCAGCTGGAAGGAGCAGCGTGCAAGGGACTGTGCTAGGGACATGGAGCATTTATCTTGTCATCATGCTCTCCGCCACCCAGGCTAGAATGTGAGCTCTACAAGGGTAGGACTAACACAGTGCCTGGCACACAGTAGGAGTTCAATTAACATGTGTTGAATGAGGGGAAGGTGTTAAGTGGGCGAGTGGCAGGACCCTTGGAGGATGTTTATACGGGGTGAATGAATCTGCGAGCGAGTTTGCTAAGCAAGGGCCCCTCCTCACACCTCCCAGCAGCAGCGAAGGGCTGAGTTGTGCCTGACGGACACTCCCCTGTGGAGAAGAGGTTTCTTAGAGAAAGGGCTGGTCCTCTAATTATTCCAGGTAGGAGAGACCTCAGCCCAGAAGGGCTGTACCTGCCAGAGCTATGGGATGCGGGTCTCCTTCCTGTGCCCCTTCTCTGCAGAGGCGACTTCTAAATGTCTGTCCAGGAGGACTTTGGGTTGGAGTAGGTGGGCGCCATGTCTTAAAGCTGCATTTCCTATCAAGCACGCTGACTTTGTTTAGGGGGCCTATCTTTTGGGGGCTGCTTTGGGAAGTGGAAGTGCCTAAACAAGACACCTCTGAGCTCAGACATTTCTGTCTGGCAAGTGAGTGGGGCCCCAGGTTCTACCCAAGCCCAGAAAGCAGGGATCCAGCCTTGAAAGTGGAAAGATTCCCCAGCTGCTGTGGCCTTGGCGGGCCACAAAGGTGGGTGCCCAGATGACCAGACCACTGAGTACCCCATGGCAGGCAGACAGGGAGCCCACCCCATGGATTTGGTGGGCCCAGCCGAGTCCTGCAGGATTCAGTTACACCAGGACCTCAGAACCCCAAGTGTGGATTCTGTGTGCCTGACTCAGCGTGTGTGCATTTCCTTTGTTCGTCTCCCCCAGGAATTTTAGTGGCTTTTTGTGTTTGTTTTAAATGCCAGCCTCCTTGGCTAGCCCAAGAGGAAATGAGGACTGGATTTTTGTCTGTGCAGGGGCTGGGACAAGGGTGGGAGCCACTTGCTCTGGGAGCCAGCCTGGTGGTGACAGCATGGCATTTGGAAAATATTCTTGGGTTTCTCTACTGGGTGATGGGCACAGTGGGTGTCGTGCTGCTCCTAAGCTAGGCACTGGAGTCACCAAAATGAACAAGACTCAGGCCCAGGTTTCACGGTGCCCTCGGCAAGGGGCAGCTGAGCACCTCTCTGGGCCAGGAATCAGACGACGCCCCGCCCCATCTTCCTGGGGAAACATGCAAAGAAAATACTTACACTCCAAGCTAGCGACTCTCATTTGCACATAGTTTTATGGTATCCCGGGTCTTCAGACTTTGATCATCTGTGGGGTAGGTACAAATGACCCCAGTTTCCAAACTCCCAGAAGGGCAGTAATCTGTGAAAGTATTTTAGTGCCATTTGGGGACAGGAGAGGCAGTTTGGGAGAGGATGCCCTCTGGTTGCTGGTGTGCGAGAAGTCCCTGGATGCTGGAATGGCTTATGGGGCTGCATCTTTGAACTGCACAGTGCTTAAAATTTCAGGAGATATGGTCACTATGATGTGCTAATGTTAACAACTGAGATATTTAATTGCCCAGAAGAAACTCTTTTCCTACACTACGAGTTACTGGAGAGCCTTTATTTTTCAGGAGGAGGGTCTTGCACAGTGTAATTCATACCAGCAGATAGGGAGTCATTATCCCTCATTAGTTTATTAGCTAATTAAGTGACTTATCACACATGTTTTCCTTCAGTTACCCTTTATCCCTAATGTTCTCTGGGTCCCACTCCGTGCCTGGCCTGGTGCTGGGCACTGTGGATAGAATGAACCAGGGGAACAGATATTACTGAACCCCAATTGGGTGCCAGTACATCGGGTGGTGCTGTGGACCACAGGTGAATTCATTCATTTCCCAGTGGACATTTATTGAACACCTGCTATGTGCAGACCCATGGAGATGCAGAAATGAAAACGACACAGCCCCTAGTGGTTTAGATTCTCGCTGCATTTTGATGAGGTCTTTGGGTTCTAGGCCTCTGCTTGCTGTGATAAACCCCGTCAGGCACCTTTCACAGGCCACGTGATGACATCCCCAGAATGAACCAGGAACAATCCAGATGCCCCAGGAGCTGATGTGAGAACAAGGCATCCCCTTCACACGTTGCATCTCAGTTCAGCATCTTGCCACTACCCAGCATTTCGAGACAGAATGTGAGATCTCGTGGTTGGCTAAATACATAAATATTTTATGTCTCGATATTCCGAAAGCGAAGCCCAAGTGCGCAGAAATGCAGCATATCAGTGCTATAGATCGTATGTTATAATAATCTGATGACATGTTGTTTAAATATTTAGGGACTGATGCGACATGACAATGAGAGGAGAGAGGAGTCTGGGAGCAGAGTCATGGCAGGTGCTAGAAAGGAGGGAGCAGATGCTCGCGATCCTGGGAAGCGTCCTGTGATGCTTGAGTTTCTGATTTTGTGTTTTGGGGTTTTGTGATAACAGCAATGGCCCATATTTACTGGGCACTTGCTGTGTGCCTTACTCTTCACTGACATCATTTCACTGGATCATCACAGCTCCCCTGAGAGGATGGGACTCTTATGAACACAAGTTACAGATGGGAAACTGAGGCCCAGGGAAAGTCAGAGATCTACCCCAGGCCCCACAGTTAGTGAGTGTCCCGGGATCAAACCGAGGTGGACCTGAGTCTGCAATCTAAGCTCGTAATCACTGTGCTATTCTGCTCTATTGGTGATGGGTCACATCGGAATAGTCAGCTTGGACGCCCCCTTGCTTGATATTAACCAGACTTTCCAAATCACAGGAAAGGAAGGCGATGTCTGTGAAATGTCAGGTAGGAATAGAAACCACAAGGAATGAATATCTAACCCAGGAGAGGCTGATCTCGATGGCGTGTGATGTGGGGTGGGAGGGACAGGGGAAGAGCCACCGTAGCCTGGTGCCTGGCACATAGTACGTGCTCAGGACATGTCACAGCCCTCCCCCCACTTTTTGTTATTGGTTTTGCAGTTGTTAAGGGAGTTTGCTACAGACTGTCCCCATATAAGTGTCCTGTGCCCCCAAGCCTTTGCCCGGCCTAGCCCCTCCCTCAGTGCCCTGGGAGGGACCAGTGACAGCCCATTAGTGTCCGGCAGCCCAGTGGGTTAAGTCAGGGAGTCCCCACTTTACAGGTGAGGGCTCCTGCTCATCTCCCAGAGCCGAGTCCAGCACCCCTGCCTTGAGAGCCACCCTGGATGTGCCAGCCAGAGCGGCTGTGCCTTCCCTGCCCTCCCCGATGCCATCCATCCAACTTGCCAGTAAGCACTCCTTCCCCCGGGTCTGCAACCATCAGTCCTGCCTGTTTCATTACCACTCTGCATCCTGGGAGCTCCTCGAGGGCAGAAGCCACAAAAGGTTGATTGTCACCCCCTCAGCACCTGAAACAGGGCCTGGCACGTGAGACTGCCAGGAATGACCAACCATACGAGTTCAACAAACAAGACCTGCAGGGCTGGGGGGCCGATGTCGGAGAAGCCTCTTGGACAGTGACGATCTCAGCCCCAGTGGTGTCTTCCACCTCTGCAGAGGTCTAGGGATGTCCCTGAGGTCCCCCAGAGCAGGGGCGGAGGGACGCGTGTCAGAGGATCATGTAAATGGAAGGCAGGGCCAGCTACATAATTTGTGGGGCCCGGTGTGAAATGAAAACACAGGTCCCTTTGTGCAAAAAGCAGGAAAAAAGCTTTTTCCTTTCCTTCGAAGTCTCTCTACCTGTCCTGATGTTTTATATTTGCTGTTTAAGGTCATGTTCCCTTGGGCGCAGGGACACTCTTGGGGCAAGTGCAGACCCTCACAGGTGCCTGAGGCCCCGTCCCTTGATTCTGGGTGTGGGTGCACCTGACCCCAACCACACACCTGCACCGGGGCCCCTGCCCCGGGGAGCAAGTGGCAGAACGCTCCTCCTGAGCTGGCAGGATCATGTGTGAGCTGAGGCTCCAAGCCACTTACTCTGTTGTTCTACCAGACTTGACCTAAAACAGAACCCCTGCCCCGGGGAGCAAGTGGCAGAACGCTCCTCCTGATCTGGCAGGATCACGTGTGAGCTGAGGCTCCAAGCCACTTACTCTGTTGTTCTACCAGACTTGACCTAAAACAGAAATTTAGAGATAATGTGAATTTCAAGACAGCAAACACAGACCATGAAACCCCAAGTTTGGGGCTCCCTGGTAAGGGCAGGGCTTGGGTGTCACTTGTAGATGAAGCCGGGCCTGATGGGAGGGCTGTGGCCTCCTCCCATCCCCCTCCCCCCCACATTTCAAACTGAACTGTCCCTTTATCAGGTCATTATGTGGAGTTGGGGCCAGATCTTATTGGAAGGGAAGGTTCTGCTATTAAACTCTGTCTGCAGACTGTATCAGTCCGCCAGCGGGTCTTCCTCCTCATCCTGGGCCTCTCATGACAAGGACACATCGTGGATGTGGCCCTCCCTGATTTAATTCCTCACATCATTGCCAGATATTATTGCACTGACAAGTCCATTCCCTCTGACTTCCTGTCCTTGAGTGACAAGGGTCAGAAATCAAATGACGAGGTTTCTGACTTGCTTGGGAATAGCGCCAAGCAGGTGGTGCCCCAGAGATCAGAGAGGGTGGGGGGCTCAGATTCCAGCAGCCACCCACGCTGTTCCCAGCCCTGAAATCGATGGCCCTGACAGCCCCTAAGAGGTCTGGGAGAGGGAACTAAGGCTTACTTAGAACCTCCTGTGCACCGGAGACCTAGCCAAGTGCTTTATACGTGTTGCCTTTGTTAATCCTCATGACAGCTTTGGGCTGATCCCATTTTTCAAATGAGGATCATTGAGGCTTAGAGAAAGAAACTACTGGTCCAAAGCCATAGCTATGCAGTTTGGGAACTGAGGCTTAAACCCAGGCCTGGCTGACCCCAAAGCCAGTGCTCTTTGCACAATCCCAGGCACGGTTGTGTGGCTGAGTTCCCTGCCCGGCTGGGCCTCCCGCCCCCACTGTCTGCTGCATGTGAGTGGGAGAGGGACGGGATCCAGACCTCAGTGCTGCCTGTCGGCTCCTGCCTCTCAGCAATCACCCTCGTTCTTGGCCGGGAGCAGATCCCAGGGCTGCGGCTCCAACTTTCCTCCTGCAGGACCCAGCCAGCTCTGTGGTTGATCTTATGCCCAAAGACAGAGGAGCAGGCGGCGGGGTCGGACAAACCTGGATGCGAGTCACACCTCTACCTTTTGCTTATCCTGGGTGTCTCCTGGGCTTGTCACCTCCCACTCGGGGCCTCCATTTTCTCATTTGTAAAGTGAGGGGTAATAGCAGTTCCTAACTCTGGGGGAGTTTTCACAGTCCCACGAGGTGAGCGTGTACAGCTCTCAGTTCAACACCGGGCACAGAACAGGCTTTCGGCAATCAGCGACTGTTACTGTATTGCTAATAAGTGACACTGTGTGGGGTGAGCACTGGGGCTTGGTGGCATCTGTGATGCTTGGGGGCACCTCTCCACACTGGGACACATTGGAGGTCACTCAGCCCAGAGCTGCCCTCCCCCAGGAATTCATACCTTCCTTCTATTCCTGGGTCACTCATTATCCAACAGATACAGTAATGAGCAAACGGGACAAAGTCCCTGCCCTCATAGAGCTGGCATTCTGGGTCTTAAACAAGGATGAATACAGGGTTGGGGACAGATCAGCAAGGAAAGCAGCGTCTGTTTGGGCAGTGGCGTGGGGCAGTGCAGTATCCCATGGCTGCCTCATGGAATGGAGCTCCTTTAGTCTCTTACCTCCCTCCAAGGAGTCACTGGGGATTTAACATCCTGCCTTTTGTTTACGGTCCCAGCTCTCCCAAGGGCCTTGTCAGGCTTCACTTTGCCTCAAGGGGTCTTCAAGAAATTGGTTTTCCCAATTGGTATGTGGGAATTTTTCTCAAGCTCTTCCAAGAATCACATTTGCCCATCTAATGGCTGCTGGCCACGTATCATTGCACTGACTCCTCTTGGTGACCTCGTGAGGCAAGTCCCATTAGTTCCATTTTACAGATGAGGAAAGGGAGGCTGAGCAAGGTTGAGTTGTTTGCCTGAGGGTGCACGGTAGGTCTGTAGCTGAGTCAGGACTTGAATCCAGGCCTGCAGCCCCCAGAGCACACTCTCCAAGCCACTCTGCTCTGGTATGAATGGATGTTTTTATTATTCCAGGCAGAAAAAAGCCACAGGTTCCCCCAAAGCAGCAGATGCTCAGTGAACACCTACTATGTGTTGGGGCAGCGTTGGGTGCTGTGCTGCGGGAAGGTGTGGCAGAGAAGAAGAGGGACAGACTTTTGGTGCTCAAATTGGCCTGAAAAGTGACCATTTCCACATGAGACAGAATTGCATTTACCACTTGCTCTAAGGCCAGGAGGTGGGTGGGTTAACTTCAGATTAGGGATGAGGAAGCCAAGGCCCAGAGAGGCTCCGTGGTTTGGGGAGGTCACACAGCCGTGGGTGACCCGACTCCACATCTCCTTGCTCTGTCTGCCACCCACCACTGCTGTCTCTGTGCCAGCTTCAGCCTGCACCGTCATTTTACATCTGCACAAACTGAGGCCTAAAGAACAATTCAGCAGCTTGATCCTGAACCTGGCGGGGAGGCCTTCGTTTGATTGTGGAAATGGATGCCCATTCCACGGTGAAATTGCCTTCAAATTGCCACTGATTATCAGGGCAGGAGAAGACTCAAGAGGTGATCGTGTGTGATCAGGGCGTGTGTGTCTGTGACTGCAGAGGGCACCTGTGTCAGAGCCTCCTGGGACTGACAGTGAAGACGATAGGACTTTATGACATCTGAAACACACAAGCCCTTTTGAAAGAAAATGTTTCCAAAGCTGTCCCATCCACTGTTGGCAAACAGTCCTTAAACGGCAAAGAAACAGCTGTGTTCTGTATTCACGAAATGGTGAGCTGGCATTTAGGCCCATTTATTTAGAGCGGGCGTCGAGGAGGCTGAAGACCAGCTGTGAGCGGCGGCTCGCTGGCTTGCTGCAGCAGGGGAGCAGAGTCTTCAGGGTTTTCTTCCCATTTACAGGTTTTTTTGTCGTTGTATATTTGTAAAATGAGGCTTCTGCTGGCAAAAGCAGGTTTTAGCGAGTGCAGCGGTTCTTTCAAGACCTAATAAGGCCCCAAAGGAGGGTGAGTACCAGCAACACTTTCTCTCCCTCCCGAGAACCCCCCCGTTCCGTCTTGTCTCATACGCTTTGGGCACAGGGTACCATTTGTCTTGCTTCCCATTAATGGAATTACCGCCATCACTTCTGCAGGACGAGATGGGCCCTTTGGAACTGCCGTGGGGATGGAGGCAGGATTGGCCGCCAAGCAGTTTTGCTTAGAGGGGAGGAGAAAGGACGAGAGAGAAAACTCTTACAAATGATGATTCCTTGGGTGTTAAAGATGCTGGGCCGTGGAGGGAAGGGGTGGCAGGGCTGGTCTGATCCCGCTTCCTGCTCACATCCCTTGTGGATATGATGGCTGGCACCTGACAAATGTGAGCAGGGCTTGTCACCTGAGCACTGCAGCCATTGAGTTCAGAGGAAGGGGACGAGGGGACCCAACATTTATGGGGCACTCACATATGCCCAGCACCATGCTGGTCACTTTGGGTACGTCTTGGGGAGTAGGTATCTTTGTCCCCATTTTCGATTTAATCATCAGAGGTCCACGCAGCCCAGAAACTTACTTCGGGCTGCACAGCTCGTAAGCAGTAGCTTTGGGGTTTGAACCCCATCTGTCCATTTTCCTGGAGAACCAGCGGTGCCCCTCCTTGAGGCTCCATGGAGCAGCAGAGCGAGGACTCGAAGTCCAGATGCCTGTCACCATCTGCCCCTGCCTCGTTCCCCAATTCCACCTGAAGTGAGCCAACGTCCAGGGGCCTCTGCTGTTACACAGGAATGCTGACCTAGGGCAGTGCCCAACATCAGGTATTCCATCTGGGTCTCTGATGGTATTTCAGGGGTCTGGGACCCTAAGAATGAAGGAGGGAAGTGGGCAGCTGATTGCCTTTACCCGTCCTGCCTGCCGTCCTGCATGCCCGTTTGCAGCAGGGATGGCAATAATTGTCATCTCCAGTGGCAGCACTGACAGACTGATAGTGGCTGCCTGAGATGCCATGTTCAGAAGGCTTGAGAGACTGTGGGATTGATTAGCCAGGTCTGCTGTGTGCACAAGAATGAGAAGAGGGGGCATGAAAAGGTGACCTAAATTCATACAGTTCTTAACCCAGGGACATGACTCGTTAATCGTGTGCCTCCAGGAGGGCCCTGCACATGCAGAGACTGCACACATCCGGAAGGAAGGTCTGACGCGGGCTCCGCAGTTCCTGAAAGAGCCATCAGTCAGAATTCTTCTACTGTGACTTTTTTTAAACACATACTTTAAAACTTTGAGGAATGAGATTAGGTGCCCACGTATCCAAACCAGGGCTCTCCCACCATGTCACTCATTTGCTGGTGTCTTTGAATGAATAACTTTACTTGTCTGAGCCTGAGTTTCCTCATCTTTGAAATGCAGGTCATTCTTCACTCACAGGGCTGTGGTGAAGGGTGACCGAGTTGATGATGGCTGTGGAGCCCAGAACCCATGAGTAACTGGGTTGGCATTCAGAAATATTAGCTCCAGTTGTCCCCACCCCCACCTGCGGCCGGCACCTGCCCGGCACCTGCCCAGCCCTGTCCTCTGCTGTGCTGAGCTCTACGCCCTCTGGGCCTGTAATGCTTTTCTTCTCAAACCTCACTGCCTCTGGGGGTCTCCTCTAACTTCAGGATGCTGCTTAGGGACCCCTGCTCTGAGACCCCATTGTCCCCTGCGCTTCTCTTTCTAGCATGACCTCCCACCCCATGAGGCCCACTGATGGGGTCAGTCCCTGGGACTGGGAACCTCTCCTGGGACAGGCCCACTTTCCTCCGTGGTCCCAACGCCCAGCGCAGGTCCTGGACTGATGAAGCCCTCGGTGACAGTCATGAGGGGGAAGGAGCAACACACCCCCATTTGTTCCTCAGGCCTTTGTTCCACAGGGCAGCTGAGAGGCAGAGGCTTTGACGCTGTGTCCAAAGCCCAGGCCTCTTTTGGAGGCAAATAGGTTAGCTGGACAGATGGAACCTGCTCGTGTGGCAGAAAAAGTGTCACTCACACCCTTTGTGCCTACTACGGGTGATTCTTTAAAGGACAGATCATTGGGTTTGATCCTGTGGGCGAAGGGCATTTGGAAGCGTTTTGACCAGGGGAGTGGCCCCTGAAACACAGGTGTGGCCTGCGGGGGCTGGGGGTGGGGGGAGGGCACTGCAGCAGGGTGGGGCCCATGTTAGCAGTCTGGCCTCTTACCTGGAGACCCCTGAAGTTGGGGCTGCAGCTTAGAAAGAATCTTCCNGTGTGGCCTGCGGGGGCTGGGGGTGGGGGGAGGGCACTGCAGACCTCAGGATGGATGTGGGGGAGTGGGGGCTGGCCTGGAGGTGGGGGGAGGCAGCCTGGAGCAGGGTGGGGCCCATGTTAGCAGTCTGGCCTCTTACCTGGAGACCCCTGAAGTTGGGGCTGCAGCTTAGAAAGAATCTTCCCCTGTGGCTTGAAGTGCTCCAGGTTGCAGGAATGATTTCCTGCAGTGGGGGTGGGGTGAGGCTGAGGCCCACAGGAGCCATAGAGTTAGCCTGAGAAGGAGAAGAAAAAACGGGAAAAATCATGAAGCAATACTGAATTCCTGCAACAAATCGAAGGGGCGGTTGAATCCCCACAATTTAGCATGAGCAGAGGGCTGCCTGTGTATCACTGGAGTGTGATCAGAGGGAAAAGTGCCCAACCAGGGCCCCTGCACAAATGCCAATTCTTTTCTCTTAACAGTATGTTATCATTAATATTTAGGTATTTGCTACCTTTTTTAAACAACAACTCTTCTTCCTGCTATTATTACTTTTTCATCAGAGCACCACCCGTCGGGGGTTTACATATGCTATCATGAGCTAGTCCTCACCTTTAAACGGCTTCATTTTATAAACGAACCCATGGCTCAGAGAGGTAGAGCAACTTACCCAAGATCACACAGCAAGGATTTGAATCCAGACCTATCTCCCCTGGAAGTACGTGAGCTGATAGCTTCAAGGATCAGTAGGAGTTAGCCAGGGGGAGAGGGCAGTCCAGGTGGAGCCCGACGACACTGCATGAGCAGGGACCTGGAGATGCACAACAGCAGTGACAAGAAACCGTAAAGGCTCTGTGGAGCTGACGCGGCAGATGACAGATTTCACTTGGAGTTAGGGTTAGACAGGTAAGAAGGCCTTAGGTGCTAAGCTCAGGAGTGATACTTTATCTGGAAGTCTTAAAGGTTGAAAAGGGGGGAAAGATATAGTCAAATAGGAGTTTTAGGACCATGTTTCTGGTGACCTGTGCAGAAAAACTTTGGCGAGGGTCATGGCGAGAGAATGGGGGACTGGTGGGGAGGCCCTGGTGTCGAGGCCACCGTGGACGTTCCCAGAGCCCCTCAGCTCTCTGAGGTTGCAGTTCCACCCGAGAAGAACCTTTGGCTCCCCCCCGGGCCCCCCGCTGCTGCCCTTTCCTGCTGGGTGTCGGGGTGGGAGGCCCCGCACCTCGGCACCCTCAGCCCCTCTCACAGCTTTCCTGTGAAAAACAAGGCCGACGCCTATCAACTTGCTGGGGACAATGTGAGAATAAATGGTAAAATATGTAAAGCTTGCAGCACTGCTTTGGGAAGAGAAAAAAAAAGTGCCATGAATGTGTTATTTTCCCTAAATCCGGATTTCTGCGTGTCATTTTTTTCTTCCCCGTTAGAGAAGCTGTTTTGATTCCCGGGGATGAGAGAAGCCGGAGTTAATGGGAACGGATCAAGCCCGGCCCCGGCTGGTTTGAGTCGTCTGCCCCGGAATGCCTTAATTTCCCCTGATTTCCTGGCTGTCTCATTAATCTGCAGGAGCCCCGGCTCTATCCTGCTTCCTGGGAAGCAGACTGCGTTGTCACTGTGATTGAATTCCTATTCTCCCTTATTTCTTTGGCCTGGAGAGGTCAGGGGTGAAGCTGTGTGAAGGAGCACCTGTGAGTTTCAAAATACATCTGCGGCACATTGTGTGCATTGGGGGGTGGGGGGGCCTGGGCCATGTGGAGAGGGACGCTCACAAAGTCACGTTTGGTGTGGGGCAGTGTGGCATGGTGGATGACACCTCGAGGATGAGTTGGCTATTCCCAGGATCTTTCTGGGTGTCATGTTCCACGGAGGTGAGGTAGCTCAGGAAGGTGAGCCCAGGCTAGCCCCCAAGGCCCTGCTCACACCCTCACAGAGCCAGGTGACACTAAGGGGATTCTTAAGGAGTCTGGGTTCTGCCCACCAACCAGGGGCTCAGCCACATCACTCCCACCCTGGCCTACCAGGGGACCTAGCACCTGCTTGGGGTCCAGCCAGAATATTCTGGGGTTAAATGGATGAATGAAGGTGAAGAGACTAAAGGGTCAGATACCAGCTGGGTGACTTCCTATATCTGGGGTCTTACCATCACCAGACCCATTTGACAGCTGGGAAGACTGAGATTCAGAGAGGCTGAGGATCGCGGCTAAGACACCCAGCAAAGAAGCCTCAGGGCTGGTCTTCACACCCCATTTGACTCCCCCTTCCCCCTTAGAGTGCTGGTCCTTCCACTCCACATTTTCCTCCAGACGCTCAGAAGGGTTGGCCCTGGTATGCCCCAGGCCAGTGTCCAGGCTCCCGCGCTCCATTTGACTCCCCCTTCCCCCTTAGAGTGCTGGTCCTTCCACTCCACATTTTCCTCCAGACGCTCAGAAGGGTTGGCCCTGGTATGCCCCAGGCCAGTGTCCAGGCTCCCGCGCTCCTCTCCTGGGGGCTGACCCTCTCATCCTGAGCACCGCCTCCCCTCAGTACTGGGGAGGGACTGCAGAGATGGGTGCGGGTGGGAGGGACTAAGAGCCACGGGGGCCTCCTGTATGCCAGGTACTGCCTGGGCGCTTCGCCCACACGATCTCATTTTAGGTAGGTCTTCTTCCTGTTTTTCTGCTCACAAAAGTGAGGCTCAGAGAGGTAACAAAACTTTGGCAAGATTTCCCAGTAGGTGGAGAGCCCCAGACTTAAATTCTGGCCTAACCCCCCGGAGGACACTCACAGGCTGGAGCAGTCCCAATGGTGGGAGAGTGAGTGGCTGTGACCTGTTTTTGTGGGCTAGTCTGGGGCTTGATGCTTTGGAGGCCTTGACCCTTTTGGTGGGCCAGCTTAGGGCATGATGTCAGAGACATAGATAGCTTTCCTGCCAAGAAAGAGCGGTGAGTCTTCTGGGGTCAGGCGGGTCAGAGGATTTCCTCTTGGACCCCTGGTAAACATGGGGTGAGATCAGGCCACAAACTAGTACAGTCTCTGTGCAGCCTATCTGGGGTCAGCTGGGGCATCTCTTCCTGACCAGCTTTGAGCTCGGAATTCCAGGTGCGCCTGTCTGTGTCCCCACAGGTTCACATTGCCTGAAGAAACTTCCAGTCCACACTTGTGGCTTTACATCGGCTTAGAAAAAGTGTGTCCTGTGACTGCTCAAGGAATCTGGGCATTTAGCCCAGAAAAGAGTGTGTTTCCTGGCTTCCTGAGAACGGGGGCCCACCCTGCCCCCGGCCTGGGCGTGCAGAATGCGCGGGAGGGGGAGACGGACTCTGGCCCTGGAAGGCGACGGCGTCAGACCTTATCATCTGAGTGGGGCTCACTGCCCCGGGCCAGACTGTCTGTCAGCCTGAGCATGGCGGGTGAACATGTCCCCAGCAGCGTGGCATCCTCTGAGATGCGAGCAGCACTCTGGAGTAGCTTGGTGGAGAGGAGACTCTCCTCACGGTCACATGAATGTTACCCCCACTTGCTCTCCCATTACCGTGGGGCAGATGTTCTCCAAGCACAGGGTGACTGGCGTCCATTGGGTCATCAGGCTGCCGGGGCCACATGTTTCAAAAGCTCCTCCCGGAGCACCAGGCATCTGGCCTCTCAATCGGTGGTTTATGAGGTGACTTTGAAGAGAGCTGGAGTCATGGGCCCGTGATGTCTGCACATTGTGTGAAATTTCACCATTTGCTTTTCTTTTCATGAGAAGGGTCGGTACTTCTTGCTTCCTCTCTTGCTTTTTGTTTTTATTTTCTTTTCCCCTTCACTAGGGGGCTGCCTCATTGACCGGCCTGGGGTGCCTGCCCCCTCGGGCTGGGAGATGGCCCTGTCCTCAGAGGGGGTTCACTGCAATGACCCACAGGTGCACCGGAATGTATGGGTCAAATCTGAGAGGAAACCTCCTTTTCTGTACTCACAGGAGAGTGGAGGAGGCAGCCTTGCTTCTCCTCAGCCGGGATTAAGAAAAGTCACCAAGCATGATGGCTTGAGTTTGCTGGTTCCCAAATACCAGAGCCAGGCCAGGCCCGGGCTGCGTAAAATTCCCACAGACCGTGGTGAGATGAGAAAACCAAGAACACGCAAGCACAGGCCTGGCATTCGCGACTTTCTTATGCTGGATGTCCTTTCTTTTAGGAAGGATGGAGATAATAGATGGAAATTTTATTTTAAGTGCCAGAAAAAGTTGGCAACCTTATGTCCGTCTTCAACATTTGGGGGAAGCTGCCAGAGTTGGTCCCAGGCCTGGGAACCGCTGATTTGTCTCCTCTGCACACCAGAAGCAGAGGTGGAGGCCGAGGGAGGCTTCGGTGCCTCCAGAACGTGGCTCCGTGTGAAGCGGGCTGGCCCCGGCGTGGGGGTGGGCGGATTCGTTCGCTAGCGCTGTTGTAACAAATCGCCACCCACTGAATGGCTTAAAACAACAGAAGTCCATTCTGTCCCGGTTCTGGAGGCCAGATGCGTGAAATCAGCTGTCGGCGGGGTGGGTTTCTTCTGGAGGCTCTGAGGGAGAATCCGTTCTGTGCTGCTTCCTAGCTGGCGGCTGCCAGCGATCCTTGGTGTTCCTTGGCTTGTAGACACATCACTCCCGTCTCTGCCTCTGTTGTCACATGGCATTCCTCCTCGTGTGTGTCTGTGTCCAAATTTCCCTCTTCTTGTGAAGGCACCAGTCACTGAATGAGGGCCCACCCTAATCGCATATGACCTCGATTTGATCCCGTCTGCAATGATACCACATTCCTCCTCGTGTGTGTCTGTGTCCAAATTTCCCTCTTCTTGTGAAGGCACCAGTCATTGAATGAGGGCCCACCCTAATCGCATATGACCTCGATTTGATCCCGTCTGCAATGATACCACTTCCAAATAAAGCCACATTCCCAGGTTCCAGGTACACATGAGTTTTGTGGGGACACTGTAGCCCAGTGCAGGGGGCATAAGGGATGGGGAGGACAGGCCGGCGGATCCAGGGAGGCTGCTGACATGTCTGTGCAGGAGACAGACGCACGGCAGGAGCCAAGGGCTGTCGGCACAGCCTGGGCCTGGCTGGGGCCACAGGGGCAGGTCACGTCACCCCCACTGAGTAGACACAGGGGACAGCCAGGGTTGCCCAGACTGCAGAGTCCATTCTCTGCATTCTAAATTCGTTTATATGCTTTAATACGGGCACCAGAGACAAGTAGACAGTGGGTCGGTCTTCAGCATGCAGGCCATCAGCGTTTAGTCCTTTGGTGCATCGGCCAGGACAATAGAGGGCCAAGAGCCCCTCTGCACTCTGCACAAGCTGCCCGCCCTGGCCTTGCTCCTAATGACAGGGCCCGCCATTCCTGGCTGCTTTGTGAATGAATGGCAGGCGGCCTGTGGGGCAGGAAAGAGGGAATCCAGGCTTCTCTGGGCCTCAGGGACCCTTCTCTATTTTGGCGAGGGCTCTGTGGGTGGGTGTTTCTGGGTTAGTGTCCCAGCCCACTCCTCCCAACTGAGTGCTCTTGAGCAGAGGAGTCCCAGAGCCTCTCTGAGCCTCTCTTGTCCCCTCCCATGAAGTAGGAGTCACGATTCCAGCCCTGCCCATCTCAGAAGGACTAGGGACGACAAGGTGAGTTAGAGGTTGTAACAACCATTTGAGAATCCTTCCCATGCCTAGCACGGGTCCTGGCACACAGTAGGTGCTGGATAAATACTCGCTGAATGAGAGAGAGGAGCTTGGGGCCAGAGCAGCTCCCAAGATACAGCCTCAGCATGGCCTCTTGAGAAGGAGCTTCTGCAGACGTTCCCGTCCCCCGTCTGGCGGACACGTAGTAAGTGAGGTGATGCGACAGGGGCGGGGAGGTCGGGGTGTGCGTGTAAGATGCTGCTAGGCTGCATCTCCGGCTTTGACTCATCACATGACTCGTTGAACAAAATTATACCTAGGCTTGGAAGCGCGGGAGGCAGGGCGGTGTGCAGAAGAGCACTGGAAGGGGAGTCTGCAGAGCCGAGTTCCAGCCCTGGCTCTGCACCACTTACCAGCTGTGTGTGGTGGTCCTGGCATCTTGTCAATGCTATTTCCTGAGCCTCCCTCCCCTCTGCAGACCCGAGGCCACCGCTGTCATTCAGACCTCTATCTCACAGTTCACCGTGGGCTTGTCTAACCCCTGGGCCTTTTTACGTGCTGTGCCCTACACCTAGAGTGCCCTCCCCACCTCCTCCTCTGCTCAGAGCTGCTTCCTGTTGAGGAAACACCCCTGTGTTCCCAGGTAGACTGCACATACCTGTCCCTGTGTATCCACGCCGCGGTGCACAAAGCAGCGGTCACACTGGGTTGTAGCTCTTGGTTTATGAGGCTCCTACTTCCTTCCTACCTCTGAATGAAGAGTGCCATCAAGGACAGAGATTGGTCCCCCTTGCCCAGCACAAGGTAAGTGCCCAGTACATGTTTGCTGATTGAGGGAGCAAATAATTAAATGTCCTGGACACATTACTTCTCTTCTCTGTGCCTCAGTTTCTTCGTCTTTAAAATACGAGGGTATTGCAAAAAGTTCATGGAAAGATTTGTATTATCTTTCAATTCTGTTTCTCCATGAATGCATTCCTTGAGGGCCTTTCTGAGGTATCTGGTGAGACCCGAGACCTCAAATGAGTGGACTCGGGGTCTTTATTGCGCCCAGGAACAGAATGGGAGTCAGCAGTTTGTTTAATGATTATCTGACGTTAACGCAGCAATATGAATGAAGCTGGGGGATTTGCTGGGGGTGTTGGGCACAAAATTCCCAGTTAGTGGATTCTAGTGTATTCGAAAAGGCAGGGTGGAGGCGGTCTCTGCAGAGTTACTCTAACTGCAGTTGGGCCTGCTCAACTGGTGGTTAGGGCCCTGCACTTCCCCACCCACCCCCTGAGGGAATTCTTTCAATGCCTATGAAGGGAAGAATGTGTGTGTCCAGGGCGCCCGAGACCAGAGACTGGACGTGCACCACCCCATAGAACTTTCTCTGCACTTTCATGTCTGGTGAGAGCTTCTCTTAATGACGCATACGCCAGGTTCTGCTGGGACTCATCCCAACTTCCTTTGCTGCAGACCAGCACTGGATTTCAAACCCCCGCTTCTGCTGTCTCCCAGCTGTGCAAATTTGCACCTGTCTGAGCCTCAGTTTCCCCATCTGCCTTTCCTTGGTTAGCTGGAGATAGCAACACCCACCTCGTGGGGTGAGCCGGTGGACCCCAATATATGGTGCAGTGTCTGGTGTGCAGTGGGGGTGCATGACTTCGTGGCTATTCTTAGCATGAGTGTTTCTTACTCTAGAGATTGGAGTAAAACCCAGATCAGCGGTCTAAGCCGAAAAATGTCTGTTGTCTGAAGAATTTTGTTTTGGAAGACAAGCCCAGGTTTTGGGTCAGAACCGTGTTCCCTCAGGAATTACACAGTTGAGCATCCAGGCATATTTTAAAAGCTTGGTGACCACCCAAGCCTTTGAGCCTTCCACGTGGAAGCTCCGAGGTCAGGCTTTTCGGGAATCCCTTGCACAGCTGGGCTGCTGGTCGCGCTGGCAGCATCGTTTCCACAGAGCGGGCTCTGTCTGGCTCTGAATAAATGTTTTTTTCTCTTTCTTGGATGCCTGAATGGCAGTCTCCCTCCTGCAGTCCCAGAGGCCGACCTGAGTGCAAAACTCCAAAACGGACATTGGAGTGGGGTCGTCTATTCCTGCTCGGACTCACTGCTCTCAGCAAGCCTCAGAGAGGTGGGTCGATGGCTGCCATGACCCGGAGAGCCTCCCGAGGGTCTCCCGGGCTGCAGTTTATAAAGGCTGCTTAGTGAACTGAAGAAATCCGAGTTCACGGAAAAGGCAACAGACTGGAGCAGCAGCCGAGATTGGGGAGGATGGTTCAATATCTCCAAAAACAGGCCTGCTGGCTCTGTGGCATCCAAGCCACAGATGCAAAGTCCATTAGAACAGGAAGGATGCTAGAGATCAGCTGTGCTTGCTGCAGGCTGGAGAGCCACACCTCCCTGTGGTCAGGACCGTGGGTTCTGGAGCCACAGTACCAGGGTACCTCTCCTGGGCACTGTGCCATTACGCCTGTTTTCCTTTTCTCTTAACTGGAGATGATAACGTACCTGCCTCACAGGGCTGTTGGGAGGGTTAAGTAGGTTAGCATCACTTAAGTGCATAGGACAATGCTTGGTGCATAGTCAATAAATAAGGGTATACTGAGGCCTAGAGAGGGCCCAGCAAGTCACTGGGGCAGCCAGGACTGAAACGCATGATTCCTAGTCCCGAGGACATTTCCCTCCGCCCCCTCTTCCCCCTCAGTCAGACTTTTTTCAGCCCCACTGTTTGCAAAGGAAATCGCGTGACCCTTCAGCACACAAGAATTCAGACTGCACAGTATTTCTGAAACCTCTTTGGGCTGGCTGGGGGCCTTGATGCAATTCTATTCAGCCGTTAGTTCTTTTTTCCCCCTCTCTTTCTCTCAAAGCGCTATAGGGTCTCTCCTTTCTTGTCCCATCCAATAGAAAAGTTAACCTCTTGGCAAAGAAGTTTGAAAACTTGAGTCCCTGCTGTGTGTCCCTGAGCCAGCCCCCCTCCCCAGGCTCAGTTTGCCTGTCTGTGGAATGAGGAGGTGTCCACCTGCCAGTCTGTGATTGCTGCAGGGACAAGCCAGCCAAGAGGTGCCACCCTGACCGAACGTAGGGCCCCGTCGATGGCCAGGTTGAGTGCTGAATAAACAAAAGCCGGTGACGTGTCCTTCTAAGAAGTGAGGTGAAACCCACCAGAAATGCCACCTGCTTCCGCCTGCCTCCTGGTTTCAAAGGTTATTTGAGTCATCAGAGTCACCTGCACTTCTCTCACTCTCCTGTTTCATTGAAATGCTCCTCAGCCACTGCAGGCTGAGGCTGGGCGGCTGGTGGTGTCGCGTCCGTAGGTCTCCAGGGCGTCAGCAGTGAGGGCCTTGGTAGCATCGCGATTTCTGCTGGGCACCCCAGCCACGAGCTCTGGGCAGCCCAGGGTGTGAATCCCGGCTCTCAGGCTGTTGGCACTGGGGGAGGGAGCCCCCTCTCTGCACATCAGTTTCCTCATATGTGAAATGGGTGGCTGAGCCCTGCCCAGCCGAGTGAGATGGTGAACCCTGAACAGGTGCACAAGAGCCCTGCCCCACCTCATCTCCCTCTTACTTCCTGCCAAGAGGCCCTGGCTCACCTGGGATCCAGCTGGGGCACAGCAGGTGTTGAGGTACCCATGTCCTCCCTGACTATGGGGGATCGGGAGACCTTGGCCAAGCCAGGAAGCCTGGAGAGGAGACAGACCCTTGGTCATCATGGCCAACAGCATTTAGACTGCAGCCCTCCCAGCCTCTTGCTGGGGATCCTGGGGCCCGGAAGGGGAAAGACCCAGAGCAAGGAGTCCGTGGAGCTAAGACTAGAACCTGGAGTCTCCCGTGCCTGGGTCTTCTTGTCCTCTAGGTGTGGGCTCACTTTCAGGCCAGCCTGGCACCATCAGGGGCCAGCCTGTCTGGGCCTGGAACTGGAGGTGGGCAGACCCGGGGCTGAGTCCCACCTTGCTACCCCCTGGCAGGGGCGTCAGGCAAGTCAAACCTACCCCAGAGCCCCCATTTCCTCATCTCAAAACTGGGCATCAGTCCCTCTCTGCCCACCTTTGTCATGAGGCTCCATAAGATGATGTGGGCAGAAGTCCCTCTGCAGACCATCAAGAACTGCCCCGATTCAAAGAACTTGTCATCTGTCACCTGCTAGGGCATTTCTGTAACCCTGTCAGACAGTGTCTGTTATAGAGTAGGTGCTGACTAAATCAATGATAATAGTTATCATTTATTAAGCACCTACTACATACCAAGTATCACCTGGGGAACTTTACATAAGGTGCTCTAATCTTCACAACCACCCAGGAGTTTAGATGTGTCCCCATTTTCCAGATAACTTACCTAAGGTCACACAGGAAGTGGAAGAGAAAGCCGGGATTCACACCTGACTCTCAACCCCATGTGTCCTTCTGAGTATTCTTGGTGGCCTGCTAGGTCACCCCGTCTCTGGGGTATGCTTGTAAATGTTTAACAAAGAGTTCCAGGGTCAGGGGGATTTGTACAAACCCTGGGTTTGTAGCATTTGCCAATTTCCGTGGTGTAAATATTCCTACCATGGCTGATTTCAGGCAACCAATGTGATATCAGCTGTCTCACAAAATCCCTGGAAATTTGACAAGCAGCCCCCATGAGCCAGTGGTAGCCAGCTTAGCACACCCTCCCCTTTGCCCACACAGGCCCAAGGAGCGCCACAGAGTGTCGTTTGGGCTGGGACAGCAGGCCAGAAGCTCGGGTAGAGGAAAACCTGTGCTTCTAGACCCCCCAGCTGTCCCCAACCAGAGGCCCCAGAGCTCCTGGGGTCTTGGTATCACACAAAGATGTGGGTGGAGGGATGAGACCAAGGATGGATCTGCACCACTGCGACTGGAATGTCAAGGCCCGCCAGCCCCACCGTGTGTGATATTCCTGCCAGGCCTGGAGCTGAGCCCTGTAAACGCTGGGATGTAATGGACAATAAAAGTCACCGGAAAATAGTGACTCTCCTAGGACCGCTGTCATCCCTGCCACATGCCGCCTGCTGGAACCACGAGCCCTGTGATCATGAGACACGATCGTCATGTAAATATATAGGGTCTCTCGCCAGCCGCAGCTGAGATTTATTTTATTGAGACAGTGGGGGGAAGGAAGCCGGCTCGGGTTCACCATCCTGGTAACTTTGTAAAATGCCTTGCCATCACTTCCTGGCTTCTATGGGCATGAAGCAGGAGCCAGTATGGCCTCTCCCATTCTCTTGAAAGAGCAGATCCCCTAGAAGCTCTGGACACGTCCTGCCACGTCCACAGGCTCAAGAGCCTGGTTGTCCACTTGCCATCACTTCCTGGCTTCTATGGGCATGAAGCAGGAGCCAGTATGGCCTCTCCCATTCTCTTGAAAGAGCGGATCCCCTAGAAGCTCTGGACACGTCCTGCCACGTCCACAGGCTCAAGAGCCTGGTTGTCCACGAGACTGGGGTCCCCTGGAGAGTGGGGATTGGCCTTATTGTGAACAGCTGGTTTGCAGAGTGGGTTGCCAGAAATATATGTTGCAGGGATATTGCTGTTGAATGAGCACTGGTTGTTTATGATAATGGTAACCACGGTAGCAGCAGTGGCCACCTTTATTGAGCTCTTGTGTGTACCTGGGCCCTGACAGTCCTGGGCTGGTATTTTACTTGCACGTCCTCACTTGTTCCTCACAGCAGCCCCACAAGGTGAGCCCTGCCATGGCCTCCTGTTTACAAAGGAGGGAACTGCAAGGTGATGACCATGGCCCTGGCCCAAGCTTGTGTGGCTGGACAGAGGCAGCCCAGGATTGGAACTCGGGGCTCTCAGGCTCTGGAGCCTGTGCTGGGCTGCCTCTCCACCTCCTCACTGCCTGGCCCACTATTCCCAGATCACGTATGCTGCCTCCCCGAAGCCCCCTTGATTGACCCAGTTGCAATCAACAGCCCCTTCTGTGATTCTGCAACACAGTTAAGCACTTTGTCTGGTCCCCCCCATGCCCAATTGCTCCTTCACTGAATGTAGGAACCTCTGAACCCTGCAGAGGATGTCCAGGCAAGGACCCAGACCTACATCCCATCCAAGCTCTGCCTCTGTGCCGCTGAGACTCCTTCAGCAATTCACATGACCTTTCTGAGCCTCCGTTTCCTCACCTGTCAAATGGACACGCTATCTGCCTTGCAGGGTTGCTTTATGAACACAAAAGCTGTCAATATCCTGGCACTCAGGGGGTGCTCTGTGCATGACCCTCCTCTCCCATATACATACCACCTCCATGGTTGTGTGTCTGGAAGCCCTGAAGGCATCTGAGCCATGCCCCCACTTAGCGATGGCTCACTGTGAATGGGCAGGATGGTGTGCAGGGGGCTGGAGGGCTCAAAAAGTGTTAAAAGGCCAGAGAACAAATTCCCTTAGCCATTCCAGACCCAGAAGATCTGGTTTTCCTTCCAGAAGCGAGCACATGTTTAGATACAGGATCCCCAAGTTCAGTTCCAGGGTACCTCAGTGAGTCACAAATCCTCCATCTGCACAAGAAGGGCCCTCCTAGGCTATAGAGCCTGATCCACCTGTGTTGTAGGTGAGGAAACTGAGGCCCAGAGACAGACTGTGACTTTTTCAAGACCGTGCAGCCCTGTAAGAGTCCAGGCCGTGTCAGTCCTAGGCCACCTGCCCACATGCCACGACTCACAGCAAAAGTCACCAGTGGGGAGTTAAAAATGGCCACATGCTTCCCAGGCCCAACTCTGGGGCCAGGGAGGATCCTGGTCAAGAGAGAGACATGGGAAGGTATAGGGGTCACCATGATGTGGCCTCAGAAGCCTTGATTATGTGCCAGCCCCATAACACCATGGGGGTGACAGGACTGGATGGAGAAGACACTGTGGCCCAGACACACCAAGCCGTACTCAGCCGCTTGGAGAGTGTGCTGCATGCTTCTGGTGACTCTCAGGAAGCCTGGCCCAACTTGAACCTTCAAAGGTGAATCAAGGCTGGTGACACCCACCTAGCAGGGTTGTGAAGGACGTGGGTCTGTGGCCACCTCCTCCTTGAGGAGTGTCACACACACCAGGGCCTGGGCTTGGAGTCCAGCCCTGAGGACCTGTGGACAGCTGGCCTGGGCCCAGCCACAGCCACTGAGAGGCTGGCACCTGGCATATGCCCGACAGTTGGGGCCAGCCGGCGGGGAAGGTGTGCTGGCGGGTGGCCGAGCCCTGGTACCAGGATCTTGCTCAGCACATCCTCTGGGGCCTCAGTTGCCATATGCCTGTGTCAGTCCCAGCAGTGGGGGAGCTGCAGATGGGGAACGGGGGGTGCTTTGCCCAGTGTAGAGGTTGCTCTTGTTCTGAAGGAAGACGCAGGTGCTGGCCGCGGAATACGCGCTGAGCCCTACTCAGGGCCCGAGGCTGGGGTCGGCCTGCAGAGCCTTCCCTGACTTCCTCCCACAGACACGGAGGTCTGTCCAGTCTCCATGCCTTTAATCCCACTGTGTCCTCTGCCAGGAACCCCCTTCCCTTCTGGTCCAAATCCTGCCCGTCCTTCTAGGCCACCTCAGACTTCCCTCACAAGGAGCTGTTTGTGACCTGGCCTAGCCAGAAGCTGGAGCCATCAGACCTCTTCTGGGGACACTTTCTGGCTTGTGGATTCTGTCCCAGGGCCCTCTTTTGGGGCTCCTGTGAGAGCAGGGCTATGGTCTGAGTCGCGTGGGGTCTCAAGTCATCAGCACTGGCCTTGCATGGCGAAGGCAGCTGGAAGGACATGCAGGGAAGGGAGGGCAGGAGCACCCTGAGTCCTCAGTTCTGGAGAGGGCAGGGACCGAATGCGGATGTAATAACAATCAAACAGGAAGCCACTGACTAGGCGTCTGCCATGTGCCAGGCCCTGTGCTGAGTGCCTTTGACTCACATGATGTCATATAACTCTAGTAATGTCAAGGAATACTATTCTTGTCCCTGTTTCGCTCATGGGAACACGGGGGCACGTGCAGCTGGGATGTTGCAGAGTCAGGACTGGAACCCAGGACTGCCACCTGCCAGGGCTCTCATCTCTCATGAGTAACAAACATTTTCGGCCCAACGTACAAAGGAGAGAGTAGAAAGGGTCAAGCTTCTAAAGGGACAGCAAGACCTTTTATGCTCCTTGGTATTTGCTTGGGCCCCAGTGGGGATGGGTGGGGCTGGAGGGACCCACGTCCTTCCTGGAGCCCAGGCTGCTTTCTCCTGGTGTCTGCTGTCTAGGTGCCTGGTTATGGTTAGGGTGGGGAGAGGTTGGTGCAGCCCGGAGGGCAGATCCCTTTGTCTGTGCAGTGTGGGGTGTGAAGTTGGGTGATGAGGTCGGTCTCGTGCCCTCCTGCCTCAGTTTCCCTAGGGCAAAGTGTGGGAGCAGGACTGGGTGATCCTCGAGTGTACCCCGATTGCGTTCCAGGCCTCTGTGGGTTCAAAGTCTGTCCAGCGGCTGCTGCCATCAGATTCCAGTCCCTGGCCAGCAGTGGGCTCCATGGCGGCTGTGACAAGTTCC
This sequence comes from Galeopterus variegatus, assembly GCF_000696425.1. Lineage (NCBI taxonomy): Eukaryota > Metazoa > Chordata > Mammalia > Dermoptera > Cynocephalidae > Galeopterus > Galeopterus variegatus. The sequence continues at coordinate 174,424 of NW_007726478.1, forward strand.
ATTCACCATTAAGGTGGCAGCAGGAGCTATTTTTGGAGCAGTGTGTGGTGGGGGAGTTTCCTTTTGGTGGTGTCTGGGGACTGGAGTCTTGGGAAGGGGAAGTCCCATACAGAGCCCCATTTGGAGACTGTGGGCCCTTCTTCCTTCACCTGCCCTGCACAGAGAGGCCACTCTGATCCCCAGAGGCCCCCGACGGAGCAGACCTTCTTGGAGCTTCTCAGGAGCCACTTTGAAAGGTACCCGCTTTTGCCTGCCTCCTGCTGTGCGGAGCTGCTTGCACTTTCCTCTCTCCTGAAGGTGGCAGCATTGCCCTCGGGGGTGTGCCCGACACATTACTGGGGCCAGGCCCGAGAGACCTTAGGCCTGGGCTCCAGGGACCCCGACCTGACTGCATCTCTGCCACCTGCTGCTTGCTCAACCACCTGCCCAGTGGGGGCTGCCAGGGAGCCCAGCGTCTGGCAGGACCTTTGCCACCACACTGGGACAGGGGCGGTTGCCGACAGCAGGTTTCACGTTGAGTAATCCCCGGGCTTCACCAGAGCTCCTGAAATTGTGGGGGAAGCAGAAAAAGCGACTCTTCTCTCCGGGTGGGTTTTGGTTGCCCCTTCCTGCAGGAAGGAGAGAAAATTAGAGGAGGCCAGGGGCTCCAGAACTTGACCCGTGTGGAGGCCACTGGTGGGATCGTAGATGCTCTCCTGGGGCCCAGGGCAAGCCCGTTACAAACGCTGAAGCCCTTCAGCCCCCTCGGGGCCACTCTACTGGGTTTCCCCCTTCCACTGTTGGTTAGCAGGGCAGTATCTGCAGCCTGAGATAGGAGATGGGAGCATGGGAATTTCTTCTCTGAAGTCCCTCCTTTCCCTTAAACCCCAGCTTCCCCTAGGGGCTAGGGGAGGAGCTGGCAGAAGGTGCTGGGCTTCTCTCTCTTAGGCTATGGTCAGCAGCTGTTTACCCAGCCCTCCTTCCGCTGCCTGCTGGGGCCATGGAGGTGAGTGGATTGGTCTCTGCCCTGAAAGAAATTTCCATGTTGAGGGAGAAGAAGACTATTGATTAGGCAGAGACAGCATGAAGGACCAGAACTAAGGAACCAGGAGTGACAGACCAGGGGAGTTCTGGAAGGCTGCCTGGAGGAGGTGCCCTGCTTGGGCATCAAAGGAAGAGCGAGGTTTGCTGGGAGGCAGTTCACTACAGGGAGGGGAAGCAGAGCCTGACAAAGCCTTGAGGAAAGAGCAAGCTTATTTCCTGGGAGGGCAGGGGTCACCAGGATGCGGGCCTGCTAGGGGGTCTGAGTCTCCTAGAAGAGTGAGATCCCAGCTTCCCCTGGCTCCTGCGGTGGTCTCCAAGGTTCGCCCCAGGGAAATGATATCAAAACCCAGACTTTGGAGAGAGTCAGTTCTGGGTTCAAATACAGGCTGTCCCCTTTACGGGCTGCACGAGCTTGACAAATCACTTCACTTCTCTGCACCTCAGTTTCCTCATCTGTAAAATGGGGGGGGGGTGCAGATGTCACTGCTGAGATCTGCATGCAGCATGCTGACAGAGGAAGTGCTCAGCGATCTCAGCTTCATCTTTAGGGGGCGAGACCAGGCCCAGCCTCGACCAGGTAGGTCCCAGAGCCAAGGGCCTTCCCGGACAGAAACCAAATGCCTCCCTGCTCCTTTAACTGAGAGAAGATGTTTCCAGAGCCTATGTTTTTTTCCTTCCAGAATTGGGTTTTATTACTTGAGAAGGAGGAAGTGAAAAGTGATCAGGAGCCTCCTCAGTCTTAAAAAAGGCCCCGGGAAACCCTGCAGAGTGTGGTGCGGTTCGTTTTGAATCTCCTGGGGAATTTTGTCCGATCTACGACCACAGGGATTCCGAGCCCTAGGCAGAGGTTTCTGGGGTTTCAGGAGGTGGGAGGAGCCCTTCCACCTACTGGTTAGGCATTTATCCAGCCAACTCCCGCTGGGTGCCCGCTTTGTGCCAGGCCCTGGGAGAGGCACTGTAGGTTTCAAGATGCCGCTGAGATCAGTCTATCACTCTGAAAGGCTGGCAGAGGAGGCAGTCCATGACAAAGGAAGCAGTTTGTGTCCTGAACAGCCCGACTTTAGGGAGAAATCCTTGTGGACGCCGTCAGATGGGGAACAGGACCTGGGGGACCTCCTGATTGCCCACTGTGTCTGCAGAGGCCTCCTAGATGCCCTGGAAGGTCAGGCTGTGCCTCCTCTTTATGAATGAGGACATGGAGGCTCAGGAAGGGGATGGGACTTTCCCAAGATCCCACTGTGGCTGTGGCAGTGCTGTTGGCTGGGTGGGCCTGGTGTCACCCCCAACCAGCTGGCCTCAAGGTTCTGCAGGCCCACCCTGGGGGAGGCCCCACTGCCCTGAAGAAGGGGGGCAGTTAGGAGCCCCTCTGCATGACCTGCACCCTCCTTCCAGGGAGTGGCTTGTGGTCCTGAGGCTTTGCAGCATACAGAAAAGCCAGGCTTCCGCTGGTCCTGGAGCCACAGAATCTGAGCAGTGTGTGTGGCTTGGGTGGGGGTGGGGGGAAGCGTGAGGGGACACAGGACCAGCGGAAACCAGACACCATCTGTGGCTCATCCCCTCCAGCTCGACAGGCCCCCATGACTCTGGCCTGAGATCTGGCTGCTTCCTGTCAAGTGATGAATGGGTAACGTCTGCTTATCCCAAGACCAGACGAGAAGGGCGGCTGTGGCGGGAGAGGCGCACAGCAGCCAGAGCCGCACTTGGGGCCAGAATTCATTCATTCACTGAGTCGCTCTTCCATGTGCTTTCCCAACGCAGTGTGGACCAAGGCAGACTTGGTTTCAAGTTCTGTCTGTCTCCTGCTGTGTGACCTTGGACCTGGCACTTAACCTGTCTGAACTTTCATTTCCTCCTCTGCACCGTGTGGATTACGGCAGTCCCACGTGGGGTGTGCGAGGTTGCACGAGGTATATGCAGCACTTGGCACACACCTGGCGTGTATGTGATGCACGCTGTGTTGGTGGTGGGCTGTTACCGTCCCCATCAGCCAGTCCGCATGCATGGGGCATTCCTTACTGCCCCTGGCCTTGTGCTGGCTGGGACACAGTGGAGTTTCTTTCTCTAGTTGCTCAGTCTTGCTGGTCTGAGAAGCAGTCTCAAATGGCAGCTCTCTTCACTGTATGGACTTACTTTGGCAATTCATGTTTCTCCTCAGATCCTCAGTTTCCTCATCTGCAAAATGGGGGTGATAGCACCTCTCAGGTTTTTTGGGAGATGTCAAATCACCCATGGCTGTTGGCTGATGCTGAAGCATGTCTGTCCTTGACCCCATTGATGGCCAGGCACAGTAAGCTCTCGTCTCTCCTTGCTGGGCCTTGGATCTCCATCTCTGTAGGGGGTTTCTTGAGCTGTGCCAGCTTGTGGAACCTCCCTAGGCTGGCTGAAGGCCCCAGGCAGTGGGCATCCGTCCATTCTGCTGCCAGAAGCCAGCTGGACGAGCAGAAATAGCCCCTGTGCTGGCTCTGGTATTGGGTTATTCACTTGGGGAGGAAAGAGTGCCAGCTTGTGGAACCTCCCTAGGCTGGCTGAAGGCCCCAGGCAGTGGGCATCCGTCCTAGGTCTCTGCTGCCAAAAGCCAGCGGGACGAGCAGAAATAGCCCCTGTGCTGGCTCTGGTATTGGGTTATTCACTTGGGGAGGAAAGAAACCGCGTGTGTATGAGTGTGAAGCCGGGGATAGCTTCTTGCTTTAGGGAAAACAACCTGAGAAGCTGTTTGCCTGCTGGAGGGACCGAGAAGGGGCCTTTCTCACCGGCGAGGAATGCAGCGTCTAGCCGAAGCTGACCTCCGAGGCTGCCCGTGCGGCTCTCCTGGGGCTTAGCAGCACCTGTCAGCCTGGGAGCCACATTGGCCTGTGCCACGTCCACCCCCGCCTCAGTGGACAGAACGAGAATGTGCCTGGGCTCATATCCTCATGGGTGTCAGATGAGCCCTGGTCATGCACATGCACATGCACACACAGGTGCAAAGAGCTGCAGGCCAGACACACAGTTACCACCCTAGGGTTTGGAGCAAGGTGAGGTAGAAACAAATACATGCACCATGTAGTCTACGAAGGCACCGTCAGAAGACCCCAGCACACACGGACCCTTGCATGCCTAGGCCCCCAAACCTGCTCCAAGCAGGGTCCTTGGTCAGAGCCTTCCTGGTACCTTGGATCATCTTTCACTGGCAGGGCCACCATGAGCCACCAGCCTCCCCGAGGTGGGGCATTTGGCAGGAGGCAAAGGAGAGACTTCCCCCAGATGAGGTTTCTAGAAATTGGGAGGCAAGACCAGGTGGCAGTTTTGGTCAGAAAGGCCCCTTGGAACCTCATAGTCCAGCCCAATGCAGCAGCCAATCCCTTCCAGGGAGTACCCAGATTAAACCCCAGCTGCTGGGTCTCTCTATGGTCCCGCACATGTTAGAGCCCTGTCCAAGGCTGGGCAGGGAGGAGCGTGTCACAGGGCTTTGCAAAAGTGGCTACAGTTCACATAAGTGATGAAGAAGATGTTTGCTCTACACATGTTAGAGCCCTGTCCAAGGCTGGGCAGGGAGGAGCATGTCACAGGGCTTTGCAAAAGTGGCTACAGTTCACATAAGTGATGAAGAAGATGTTTGCTCTGGCACAATCCCAGCCATGCAGGGTGGTCCAAAGAGCAGTAAGCTGGGGTTCAACAGCCCCAGCTCTGTCGCTTACCAGCTGTGTGACCCTGGTCAAGTCCCTGCCCCTCTCTGAGCTTCAGTCCGTTTGTCTTGTGAAGGCAATCAGTCCTCCACTGTGCAGTGAGGGTTGGTGCAGACAACGCTGACAGCAGCCAGCACCTCAGACGTGGCCCTTCCCATGTGCCAGGCTCTGTTCTAGGGAGTTTACATCTATGAACACATTTCATCCTCTCGGTGACCCGAAGAGGCAGATCTTACTATTAGCCCCATTCTCCAGATAAGGAGACTGAGTCACTGCGTGGTTAGATGGAACTGGGTCAGGATTTGAACCCAGGCAGTCTGGCTCCTGAGCTGGTCTCCCTTAACCCCTGGGCTCTTCATGATCCATTCCCTGACTACCTGGTAGACTCACAACACGTGGCAGCTTATTGTTGCTGTTCACTCCAAAGCTGGGAACCAGGCTGGGAAGCTGCGTTGTGCATTCACAGTGCTTTGGAAATGCAGGGCCCTTGCTTGCTGCAGAAGAAAGGCGCTCTTTGAGGTGGTGTTCCTTGCAGCCTGCGGCTCCGGGCCTTGCATTCCGTGGATTTTTGGCCCCTGACTTGGGCTTGGCAGCCACTGCCTCATTGTTCTGCACTTGGCAGGAGCTGCGGGATCCTGGGGATAGGCAGCTCCCCGTGTTACCCGGAGGTGCCTGCATGAAGGGACCAAGGGTCTTTACCCTGCTCCCCATGTCTCGTCCCTCCAAATCCCCCTTGCCTTAGTCTTTCTGCATCTGCACACCCTGAGAAGCAGTTTCTGGCAGGAATTTCCAGGGTAAGGGGCTTGGGTTTCTGCTGAGGTATGGACCAACAATGCAAATTTCCTAAAATCCAACATCCCCAGAGAGCCCCAAGAGGCAGCGTATTTCTCGAAACGAGGAAGCACTTTGGAATCAGTGAAATCTGGGTTTGAATCCCCCCTCCACAGCTTATTAGCCAAATGGCGTTGAGCCTCCCCTCTCTGAGTCTTAGCTTCCCCATCTGTAAAACAGGTCTACCAACAGCCCCGAGGGTGAATGTGAAAGACCTGGCCCGCTGAAAGTGCTCAGAGAACCTTTACTTTCTAGAATTTTCCTCCCTTCCTTTCCTCCTTCCTTCCCTCCCTCCCTGCCTCCTTCCTCTTTGTAGTGACTCTCTCTAGCACCTGGTGGGCAGGGATTTGCAGAGTCCTCAGCTGCTGCTTTCCTGCAACAAAGGCCCCTCCTCCTCCCTGGGGAACGTGGTGCAGCAGGTTTCATTAGGTTCTGGACAGAACAGCTCTTAGTAATATACCAAGGCCCCAGGGGTCTGGCAGAAAAGGTGGTGTGGACGGTAGTGCTTCATCAGCTGCAAGCAGTCTGCAGGGCAGGGTCTGTGGGGGCTGCTGCCTGTGGGGCTCCTGTGAAGGAAGTGGTCTCTGTGGTCTGCCGGCCCTGGGATCGCCCCTGTGCGTCAGCACAGGCCCCATTCTTGAATGGAGAGGGGACTTGTTCTGCAGGGATCCAGCAGAAAGGAAGATGATGTATTGCTGTGTAAGAACCTGTGAGGGGTGCAGTGAATGTCGTGGAATTGGACCATGTGACCTGGGCAAATCTCTTAATCTCCTTGTGCCTCAGTTTCTTCATCTGTAAAATGGGACAATAACAGTCCCTGTCTTGTGCGTTTGTTGTTAAAATGAGATCGGCTAATAGAGGTGAAGCGTATAAAGCAGGGCCCAGCATAATAGGGGCACAGCACTATTATCGTCGTCGTTATTACTGTTATTACCGATGGCATGGCACCCCCTTGCAAGGCTCCCTGAGCTCTGAGAGTGTGCAGATGCTGCCTCTGGGCACAGCTGTTGGAGGGGCTATCCTGCCTGGTGTAGAAGACTAGAATGACATTTACAAACGTCTGCTAGGCTCCTGCCCCATGGGATTTGCCCAAGGTCCCAGCTGGTGAGTGACAGGGTTGAGATTCAAACCCAGGTCTGCTGGCCCCAAAGCCCGTGGGTCTGGAGCTGGATGAGGTGGGATGAGGGAAGGGGAATCCAGAGACAGACACTGCTGTGGCTTCCAGTCTGTGGGGAGCCCAGGGAAGGTGGGCAGCTGTGCAGGTGGGCAGGTGAGCAGGTGCATGCGCGGGCCTCTGTGGAGTGGCCTGTGGGCCGAGTCTGGTGCCTTCTAAGATGAAGATGGAACTTTTCCGCTGAAGACAGTTCTCCTCCAACTTTTCCCCTGAGTTATCCCTGAGGGCAGAAGATGGTGAACATGTCACCCCGAGGGGTTTGGGGGTGCAGCCCGAAGCAGCTGCAGAGCCTGCAGGAGTCTTGGGTTTTATCTTCAAATTCATGCGCATTTTACATTCTGCTCCCTCTTATATTCCCCCCTGAGTAACAGGATGCCTGCAGAAGCTGCTCCGTGTTTATCTGTTCATCCTGGGGCTTTTCGTAAAGGGTCCTGGGGGTGTGAGCTCCAGTGTGGAAGCTCAGCCCAGATGGCAGGAGACGCTGGGGGCACCCTGGTCCCACCTGCATCGCAGGGCTTGGCAGGCAGAGCACCTGGTGCTGGGCGACACAGTGGTGCAGGAGGGAAGTGAGGCTGCACCGAGGTGCAGGGGTGTGGGGAGGGGGAGAGGCGTGCCCCTAACGCCCCTCCACGTGACACTGAACCAAGATAGCACCCCATGTACACAGACAGCAAGAGATCTAACTGTTTATCTATACTCATTAGGAACCACATTAGGTGACCTGTCTGTGGGTCAAAGCTGGCTGAGTTTCAGCAGCTTTATAGGCAGGAGACCGCATGGGCTGCGCTTGGCAGGACCCTCAGCCAGTGAGAGCCCCCTGCGACCCTGTGTTGGGTGCATTCTACAGTCTGTACCGTCTGCTCCCTGTGGCCTCAGTTCCTGTCCTCTGCTCTGTGTACCCGAGAGCAGTTTTTCCCCAAAACAGCAGGTGAAAAGGTGTGTGAGGGGCAAGGAGGGGCTGCCCAAGGACACAAGAGGAACTGTGCTTGTCACTAGTGCACAGGTTCTAGGGAGCCTTGGGTGCCTTCAAGGGCACAGCTGGGGAGCCCGAGGGTCAATCCGGGTGGGCGATTTAAGGGTTGGTGTCATAGACATCCTGGAGCCTGGGACGTCCAGCCACAGGTAGCTGGAGGAAGGAAGAGTGATTTGCAGCCTGAGACACAGCGACCAGATCTCCAGGGCACTGGCTGTAACAACTCCAATTGGCGTCAACTCCTTTCCCACTTTCCAGAACACCCCTGTGTCGATGGGTCCTGGGTCTACCTAGAGATGCACGCAGCGGGGCACCAACCCAGCAGGCTGGGTAGACTCTCAGTTTGGGATTCGGCTGGTGGGGATGGCTGGTGTGCAGATGACCAGGGGAAAGCTGGCAGAGCTGAGTTGCTCTGACCCGAGGCCTTTCATGCCTGCCCTGCTCAGTTATTGAACAAGGGCCGTCCCCAGGGGCCATCCATTCCTAGGGATTTCTGGCTCTCCATGGGATGCAACAAAGCTGCTCCAGTAGCCTGGGCCAGTCCTCATGGGGGTTTCATCTAAGACGTGGTCAAGCGAGTGGTGCCCTGGGGACATCCAGGGTGGGCCTGGTAAAAGTGGCAGCAGCCAGGATTGGGAGCCTCACCGTGTGCTTGCACCATGCCAGGTGCCTTCCGCGGTGGGAGCCCAAGTGCGCCCTGGCACACAGAAGGTGCTGCAGAAATGCTTCTGTGGTGAATGAAGGTCTTCCCTCCTCTGAGGAGGGCTTTTCCCCTTGCATTAGGGAGGATCTTGGGGGCTAGATAGCACCTCTTCCCTCGGGCTGTACAGCTTCTTCTGTGTGCATAAGCCTCAGACCCTGCCCCTCAGATGGCAGAGGCCAGAGACTGTCTCTGACATGAGGAGAAGTGATGCTGGGGGTGATACTAGGCTGTACAGCTTCTTCTGTGTGCATAAGCCTCAGACCCTGCCCCAGAGGCACTTGTCAGATGGCAGAGGCCAGAGACTGTCTCTGACATGAGGAGAAGTGATGCTGGGGGTGATACTCAGATGGCCTTTAGCTTAGGACTGGGCACATAGTGGGTACTTTATCAGGGAGAGCTGTTGCGGTTGCTATAGCTCCTGGTGACTGGCATCCTTGATTCTCCCAGGGGAGCCCAAGCAGAGGTTGGGGGGGCTGCTCCTTTGTGCAGAGGGCTCTGCCCCTGCCCAGAGGTTTGTGCAGGACAGTGAGCAGGCCCATGGGCCCTGGCCTTCCCCGTGTCTCAGTGGCTGGTGCACCAGGGCCCAGCAAGGACAAGGACATGGGGCCCTTCCTGCAGCTCCTGCTCACAGACTGACTCAGGTCTCTCTCTTCTGACCACCCAGGCTGCCAACCTGGGTTTATGTGGGGTTGATGATGGGGGACAGGGGGACAGAACTGTGGAAAGAACAAGGCTCTGGACTTCAGCAAATGTGGATGAATCTGGTGCCTCCCTTGCTGGCCTGGGGACCACTGACAGACTTTTCCCTGCCAGGAGCCTTGGTATCCTCCTCTTTCCAGTGGGGATAATCCTAGCAACCTAGGACAGTGCAATGGAGGGAAAGTGTGTCACATGGGGTGTCAAGTCCTAGCCCTGCCCTCAGTGACCATGGGCAAGTTACTTAACTGCTCTGTACCTTGGTTTGTGCATCTGTAAAATGGGGCAAGTGAAAACACCTGCTCTTTCTGGTGTCCATTGTGAGGAGAAAGTGAACAGGCCCTGTTTTCTGTTGCAGCCTGTGCCCTTGTGAGGCTGGCATGCAGGATGGCAGGACAGCCCAGCCACATGCCCCATGGAGGGAGCCCGAACAATCTCTGCCATACACCAGGGCCCACGCACTCTCCTGATCTCCAGGTAAGCCCTTTTCCTTTGTCTGCAGTGCACTGAAGAGTCTTTGAGGAACACAGATTTCTGAGGCTCCTTTGTCTGAGTCCCAGCCATTGGAGGAAGCCCCTTAGCATACCCAGACAGAACCTCTTCTTGAATGCTTCCAATGATGGGGAGCTCACTGCCTAATCTAGTGAGCCCTTCATTTAATTCAGCTACACGCAGAATCCTCCTCTGTGTGTGCCAAACTCTGGGCTGAGACTCCAGTCCCTGGTCCTGCCCCTGGGGGGTTTCCTTGTGAATGGATCGGCTTTATCTCAGAGAGATCAGCACTGGCTAGAAGGATACAGAGGGGCTGTGGAGGCCCCGAGGAGAGCGAGGGACTCAGGGGACTGGGTAGGGGTGTGCTGGGGGTCAGAAGCTCTTCCTTACACTGAGCCAATGTCTGCCTCCCTTTCTGGTCTTACCCGTGTTCTGACCCACTTCAGTCTCTTTACCTAGAACCAGCAAGGCTTTGGGGAATGCTGGTTTCCTACATACCTTGGAGAGCCAGGCAGCCTTCTGGAGCTTTTCTAAAGGTGGCTTCTGGGTTTCTGAGCTGCCTTACACACCCCAAGCTTTGCACATGCTGTTCTGTGGGTCTGGAATGCCCTCCCAACTCCTCATCCAAATCTCAGTCCAAATGCTGCTGCTTCTAGGGAGACTTCCTTCCTGTTCCTTTGAGCTGCCTCTGCACCTATGCGCACACACCTGGGTCCTGGCCATGATCATATCTCACGGGAGGACAGGTTCCTGGGTCTGTCTCCCTTTCTAGACAGAGAATTCCTTTGGAGTGGGGTTTTGCCCGTGGCACTATCGTGGGCCAGGCCCAGAGGAGTCCCTCAATGCCGCTGAGTTAATGAAGTGCAGATACACGTGCAGTGCACCCACTCAGGACGTGGCTGTGTGTGGGACAGACCCAGGACTGCTCTCAGGGACCACACAGCCTTATGGGAGAGAAAGATAAACCCAGCAGAAGAAATTCAGGGGCTCATGGAGCCCCAGCAAAGCACCGGATCCGAGCTGGGGGACCAGAGAGGCTTCTTCAAGGAGGTGGCATGCGAAGTCCCGGCACGGACAGAGAGCTTATCTGGGCAGGCTGGCTGAGGCCAGGTCCTGTAGAGTCCTGTGGGCAGCCTGGAATGATGGAAAGTATTTGTCCAGGGTTGGTTTTTTGTCCCAAGGTTGTGAGACGTAAATTAAGGGACACTCAGAGACAACCACCTTCCTAAACTGTGGAAAGCTTGTCACAGCTTCTATCTGCCTAGTTGTGTTGGAGAACTTCAGGTTGGCTGATATTTGACCTTATGCCATGTACAGTTGTGCAGGTTATATACTGCATAAAGGTGCCTGGCCGAGGAGGCGGGTGGGTCTGAAATCCTTCTCCTGTGCTTGCACTGTCACTAAGCCATGCTTCCTGGTGCAGGGCTGCACCAGCCCTTGGGAAGGGGAGCCACCATAGATTCACATGGAGGCGACATAGGAACTAGTGGACACTGTATGTGTGTGTGTGTGCGCATGGGTGTGGGCGTGTATGTGTACACAAACCAGCATGTTGAGGGTCCATGGGCATCTGTACTATCCGTAGTCTTCCATTTCTGTTACTGGCTGGTACACAGGGGCCCATTTCCTAGGTAGAATTGGGGATGCAGATCCCAGAAAGCTGGGAAGACCTAGGACACTGTGGGTCCAGAGTCCACAAGGACATCTCGCTGATGGCTGGGGGCAGCGAGGCCTCTTTGGATAATGTAGCAATTTGTCATATTAAGTCATTCACTAACAATTGAATCCCACTTGATTAATCTCCCAGAATTAGCCAGTTGCGTTTCGAGCAATTAGGGTTAATTACAGCCTCATTTGGCAGAGGAGAGAGTCCTGTAATTATTTCACAATCAAGGCAAGGAGGTGGAGGGCTGCCGTGGCCGCAGCGTCCACAGCGTCCCATCGCACATGTTGGAGTGGGTAATGACACAGTTAAGTGTAATTAGATACGATTATTCAGTGCTGGGCTGTTCAGGGCAGTGACTGTCAGGTGAAGATGCCCCCGGTGCCACCAGCATCTAGCTGGGCTTGCAGCATCGGGCACACAGCAGAGCTGGCTCTGTGCAGCTCCAGGTCAGGTGGGAATGGAGATAGTCAGGCACTTTCTCTCTCCTCGGCTCATGAAGCCTGGTGTTTAAACCCCATCTGGGGAGACATCACAGCCCGAATCTTGCCTGTTTCAGGTCAGGGGCATTTTCTTTTATGGCAGGAGGGGTGACTGTTTCCCTGAAACCGCCCGTAGAGGAAGGTGCCAGGTCCCACAGGCTGAGGTTCTGTTCATAAAGGCATTTTCTTTTATGGCAGGCAGTGTGGCTATTTCCCTGAAACCGCCCGTAGAGGAAGGTGCCAGGTCCCACAGGCTGAGGTTCTGTTCATAACTCCAGTCCTCACCAGCTGGGTGATGTTGGGTAAATGACCTCGCTGAGCCTCAGTTTCCTCATCTGTAAAATAGGGTGATAACAGCACCTCCCTCATGAGGCCGCTGTGAAGACTGAGATATATTTTATTTTTTTTTCCTTTTTGTCTTTTTTTGTGTCCGGCAACGGATCACAACCCTCAGTGTCGTGTATTTTCATCGGGAATGAAATACAAGGCTCAGCTGACCCACTAGGAACCACATGAATTTCCAAGAAGGGGAAAGGAGTTCTTGCCTGAGAAAGCCCTGGCTAATGTGTCTTCCATCTGGAAAGTCTTTGCAGACCTGCGTGGGATGTGCCAAGTTCAGTTATATTTGGGCACTATTCCGAGAGAAGAGCATTGCATAGTGTTGCAGGGCATGGGGCAGCTATTGCTAGGTAGGCATCACACAGGCCAAAATCTTTAAGAAAATCTTCCCGAAGGAATGATGGTAGGTGGATAATGTTTAATGACCAAATATTAATGGCCGTTAATACTCAAGTAGTGTTTGCTAAGTGTTGTAAATTCAGCAAGTGTTTGTTTCCTTTCTGCTGTGGGCCTACCAGGTTCCTGGTGCCTACTCTTGGGGGGCTCACAGTCTGCTGGGGAGGCCTAATGTAAATAAAGACAGTGTGGGAAGGTGGACGCCCCCACCGAGGGATGGACAGATGCTGAGGGAGCCTGGAGAATGGGGCAGCTAGTTCTGCCAGTGGATGATGAGGCATTTGGGACAGGACAGGGACAGGAGGTGATTGCAGGAAGAGAAAAGAGCCCAGTGCAGGCCCNGTGAGCGGGAACCGGTCTGTATGTGGGATCTGAACCCTCGGCGGGAGTGCCACCGCGCTCGGAAGCGGCGCACTGTAGCAGTGCACCACCGGGCCGGCCAATATATTTTAAACATCTAACATGGCACCTAATGTTGTGTGTATCGAGGAGATGGTATGTCACGGATCTTATTCTTATATTTTAAAAATCATTTTAGTTTTCACAGCTAAAGACCCCAGAGCTGGATAATATCCCCAGTGTAGGAAGAACATAAACTATAGACACTCCAGCCATGGTTTTTGTTAACCTTCTACACCCATCGCTAGTGGTTTGTTCATTTCAGGAAGCTTTCTAGCTCTGAGAGCCGTCAACACACGAAAATATATTTGCCGAACCCAGCAGAATCCTGTATGAGATTCGTATACACTTAGGAAAGCTGAACGCACTTGCTTTTATTGAGGTTTCTAACATATGAATGAATGGAGTTGAGAGAAGGAGCTTAAAATGCCCCATGCTTTATGATGTTACCAATTTGCTACAGAGTATTTTCATCGGGAATGAAATACAAGGCTCAGCTGACCCACTAGGAACCACATGAATTTCCAAGAAGGGGAAAGGAGTTCTTGCCTGAGAAAGCCCTGGCTAATGTGTCTTCCATCTGGAAAGTCTTTGCAGACCTGCGTGGGATGTGCCAAGTTCAGTTATATTTGGGCACTATTCCGAGAGAAGAGCATTGCATAGTGTTGCAGGGCATGGGGCAGCTATTGCTAGGTAGGCATCACACAGGCCAAAATCTTTAAGAAAATCTTCCCGAAGGAATGATGGTAGGTGGATAATGTTTAATGACCAAATATTAATGGCCGTTAATACTCAAGTAGTGTTTGCTAAGTGTTGTAAATTCAGCAAGTGTTTGTTTCCTTTCTGCTGTGGGCCTACCAGGTTCCTGGTGCCTACTCTTGGGGGGCTCACAGTCTGCTGGGGAGGCCTAATGTAAATAAAGACAGTGTGGGAAGGTGGACGCCCCCA
>NW_007726478.1:188794-191120 GCF_000696425.1 Galeopterus variegatus
TTTGGGACAGGACAGGGACAGGAGGTGATTGCAGGAAGAGAAAAGAGCCCAGTGCAGGCCCCAGACCTGCAGGTGCTGGCCAGCCTGATTAGATGAGGTGTTTAGATACCTGTAGTAGAAGATGGGTGGTGTTCCTGAAGGTCTTGAATCTGTGCTCTGTCCTTTGAAGTTGAATCTATAGCCAATGGGGAGCCCATTACTGGTTTTAAGTTGACAAGGGAGTACTTGGGTTTGGGTTTTAGAAAGATCACTGGTGGCTGGGGGCCGAGGCTCAAGAAAGGTGAAAATAGGAGGTGAGGAGGCCACTGTCTCACCAGGTGAGATGACACCTCCGCCTTAAATGGGGCTGCAGCTGGGGGGACTGGACACAGGGAGGGAGAGTTCCAGAAACTTCCAGGGGAAAACACCAGCTGCACTTGGTAAACTAAAGGGATGCAGGAGGGGGAGGTGTCAGGCTGTATCCAGGCTTCTGGCTGGGGGCTGGATCCCCTTATGGTTTCACCTTGGGAGTCTTTGCTTGTTAGTCATTGGAGCTGGTTCCAGGTTCTTCTTGTTTATATGTTCAAGCCCTGAGCTCAGTTAATGAAGACTGTCCTGGAGGAGCCACTGCTATTTAGATGACTTTACGTTTTATTATTAGGAGACTTCCATGCTGTGGCATTCACTCACCGATCCCATGAGCTGGTGGCCCGTGGAGCCCGGCGTAGACTTCCAAGTTGAGACAGTATTGGTGATGGTTGTGCTAATAGTGTGATGGTGCCTGGAATGTATCTTGTTTCACCTTCACACCAACTCAGAGAGGGAGGTCTTACTCAGCTCTCCATCTTGCAGGGAACGAAACTAAAATAAATAACCTGCTATTTTGCTGTGGAGGGGCAGAGACAGGATTCAATCCAGGCTCCTGTGGCCCCACAGCGCGTCTTTGTGCTGCTGGCTCTTTGAGAGGGAAGATGGGCTTTCAGTTTTAAATTAGCGAGATTGTGAGGAGCTAAGCAGGGTTGGCCTCATAAGGAGTCTGGCCATGTGGACTCTGTAAATCATGCCCTTTTGTGCAACACAGATTTAAAACATATCGCTGTATACACATATCTGGATCCATGAAATTCCCTACACACGGTGTCAGATGTCTTTAAAGGTGAAATTCGTTTAGAGGAAATGTCATTCCGATGAAGTGTGCTTTTTAAAATCATAGAAACGGTTGCCTAAAATTAATGATGCATTGCAAATATCAGGGAAAAAAGACCCATCCAGTGTAAAGATGATTAAAATTCAGGTCAGAAGTCTGACTTAGTCAGGCTAAATTTTTTAATGAGATTTCAGAAAATTAATTGGGCGAATGCATTTTTATTCTTTTAGAATGTAATTTTATGTTCCTGTTTGAAAAAAATAAGGGGGGAATTTGTCGATGGCTGAGGCTTATTGTGGTTCAAACATTTTAAATCCAAATTAACACAGGGTGGGGGTGTTTGTGGCCTAATTTAATCTGACTTGGAGGAGAGAGCCGGGGCTTCTCAGAGCTTCCTGGGGTGGGATGTCCCACAGTGGTCCAAGACCCTTCCCGGTCTCCCGGTTGTGCCCCTCCTTGGCCTGAGAAAGCTGGTAGCTTTTCTTGGGAGGGTGGGGTTGGGGACAGAGGTGACTCGGGGACCTCAGCCATCTCCTTGGCTCCTGCTGCCTAAGGTCAAGGCTCCCAGAGACTTCTCCGTCCTTGCCCTCTCTCAGGTCTAGTCTGTCTACCCTGACAGCTCAGGCCTCCTCCCCCAGCCCCTCGACCCCCTCCCCTCCACCTTTGGGGGAGAACTAAGGGGCTCCACACCCTGGGGAAGGGCCCTGAGGAGTCAGTATTGGCTTCCTGAGGTGTTTTCTCCACAAGCAGCCCTAGAACGGAGGCCGAGGGCAGCAGTAGTCCAGCACCGTCCTGCGGCAAAGAGTCCTGGGTGGCCCGTGCCAGGAGCGATGGAGTCACAAGGAGGTGGCCCTTCCCCACAGGTGCCTCACTGCAGTTCCCCAGGTTACTGCCAACCCCCTGGTCAGCAGACCCTCGGTGGAGTGGGATGGCTATAACCCTAACCCTGAGCACGTTCCCTGGGCCAGGCCTCCAGGCCCCGTTGTCGGCATCTCAATGGACTGGGCCAGAGCCGCGGTTGCCCCTCTACCGACCTGTGCCCCAAGGGGTGTGTTCATTCTCCCCAGGAGCCAGCCCGGGGTCGGTCAGGGCAGGGCATGGGAAGCAGCAGATGGCCGGTTTTCTGAGCAGCCATCAGGGTGGTAGGTCATTAGTTAAGTTACTATTGGGGCCAGCATCGTGAGAGCTGCTCTGATGCTG
>NW_007726478.1:191288-194782 GCF_000696425.1 Galeopterus variegatus
CAGACCCTCGGTGGAGTGGGATGGCTATAACCCTAACCCTGAGCACGTTCCCTGGGCCAGGGCTCCAGGCCCCGTTGTCGGCATCTCAATGGACTGGGCCAGAGCCGCGGTTGCCCCTCTACCGACCTGTGCCCCAAGGGGTGTGTTCATTTTCCCCAGGAGCCAGCCCGGGGTCGGTCAGGGCAGGGCATGGGAAGCAGCAGAAGGCCGGTTTTCTGAGCAGCCATCAGGTGGTAGGTCATTAGTTAAGTTACTATTGGGGCCAGCATCGTGAGAGCTGCTCTGATGCTGACTTCGCATTGGCCCAGAAGTTAGAGCCCCAGAACCCTCAGCCCTCACCCCCAGCATCATCTCCCAGAATCCTCAGAGAAATCCTGAGGCCAGTACTGTCTCTACCTACAGATGACCGGCCCAGGGTTACTCGGCTGCAGGGACACAAGGCTGACCCAGGAGGGGAGAAAGGCCCTGGGGCTGGTGACAGAGAGAGGTCTGGCCTTTTGGGGTGAGAACTAAGTTCACTCTTTCTTCCCGCTCAAAGCCCCTGAGTTAAGTCAGGGTCAGGACTCTGCTGGCTCAGGCAGCGGCACCCAGGAGCCCAGAGTCCTGAGGTGCCCCACACCTAAGCAAAGACTGCCCTGGCACAGGGCCCATCCTAACACCCTGAGGGCAGTCGTGGCTCCAGAGCCTGCTGGACTGTGCCCCCAGCCTGAGGTGCTGCTGCCTGCGTAAGATGCCCCCACCACAGGAGCGCGTTCTTCTAATTAGGTCACATGGGTTGTGGCAGGAAATGCAAATCTGGGTCATCCATATGCAGA
This sequence comes from Galeopterus variegatus, assembly GCF_000696425.1. Classification (NCBI taxonomy): domain Eukaryota; kingdom Metazoa; phylum Chordata; class Mammalia; order Dermoptera; family Cynocephalidae; genus Galeopterus; species Galeopterus variegatus. The sequence continues at coordinate 192,104 of NW_007726478.1, forward strand.
TGTGTAGCTGGAGTCACCACAGAAGCTGGGGTGTCACCCACCTCCGCCAGGAGCTTTTGGGCCGCTGTGGAGCTGGGCAGCATGGCCTCCAGGGCTGGGCAGACAGTGTTGGGGACTCGCACCAACCTCCCACTCATCACAGTGAGAAGCCGGTGTTCCCAGAGCAAGGACCCTCAGAGGTCACTTCCCACAAGCCCTTCACTCTACCAAAGGAAACTGAGGCCCAGGAGGGGAGGGACCCCACCACATGTCCCCCTGCAGCACAGCTGGCTCTATATCAGACAGGGAGCTTAGGTCCCAGCTCTATCGCTAGCTGTGTGACCGTGCCTTGGTTTCCTTATTTATAAAATGGGATTAATAACCCTTGCTTTACAAGGTTAGGAGATTTAAGTTACAAAATCTGTCTAAGCAGCTGACATAGTAATGGACAGATAGTAGGTGCCTAATACACAACAGCTTGTGGTAATTTTTATGAGTACATGTGATTCTGTCTTGCTGAGAAACTGCTTTGGCTTTTTCTGAATGTGTCTGATTTTGACTGCACCCCTAGAGGTGACAGTGGCTGGGTCACAGAGTCCCGTTGTGCATTAGGCTGTTTTGAGCACATTCTTTGTGTCATTTGACAAACATGCTCCCAGCACCTCCTCTGGGCAGGTCAGACCCTCAGCGCAGGGAGCACAGAAGGGAACTGAGACAGGGCCCGCTTTTGGAGAGGCCCATGGTTGGCGGGGACAAGGGGGACCGGGCAGGGCTCAGTGACTGAAAGAAGCACGGCTGGAGCAGGCAGTGGCAAGCCTGGCTGGCTATGGAGTCTTGAAGGAAACAGTAGAGGAGGATCCGAATTGGGAGGTCACCTTGCACAGAGCAAAGGGTTTAGCGCTGTCGTCCCCAGTCCTGGGGTTAAATCCCAGTTCTGCCATCACCTGCTGCGGGATCTGGAGCAGGTCACTGCTTCCCCTCTGAGCCTCAGTTTCCTGAAATATGGATAGCAATAATGCCCGCTCACAGGATCATCTGAGGACCCAGGGAGATGGCACGTGGGAAGTGTCTGCAGCGTGCCTGGCAGGCAGCGTGCCCTCAATAATGCCTGTTCCTCTCAGGTGGGCGCTCAGTAAGGGACTTGAGCATCTGCGTATTTGGTATCCACGGGGGTTCTGGAACTGATCCCCTGCAGGCACCGAGTGCCGACTGTATGTAGGTAGGTTAACTGCTGTTACTAAGGCATTTACCCGACAGACATCGGCTCGTGGTGGGTAGAATCATCATTTCCCTCCTCCCCCAGTTCTCCTGATCGGTCCCCAGGCAGGAGGGTCTTCAAACCACCCACCATGGGAGATAATTATGCCTCAAGACTTCAAAGTCAAGGTTGGCCCAGCTTTTATCTTGCTGAGGGAAGGAGGCAGCGTGGTTGTGGCCATGAGGCTTGGACTTTCATCTCTTGCTCCCAGCAGGAGGGCGTCCATTGAGCTCCTCCTTGGCATGGAGCTGGGATGCGGCAGCTTAGTGGAAAGTGGGGTGCCTGCCCTGCCCCTGCCTGTCAGTAACAATGACAATGGCCTCTGAGTACCACTATGAGCCCTATCGGTAAGAAACGATCTATGTGGCTGTCTCACGGGATCCGATCTCACAGTGACCCTGTGAGACATGGGCACTTCCATCATCTCCGTTTACTTAGCCACCAGCCAGAGAGCTGCTGAAGGAGGGCTGGGACCCAGGCCACCTGGCCCAGAGCGATGCTCAGAGCCCTGCACTTGGCTGCCATCCACACAGAGGTTCCAAAGGCTCCGTCCAGGGCTGATTGGTCTAAATGTTTGCATTCCAGGTGAGGGAGAGTTCCAGAACAAAGCCCTGTGCCTGGGTCTTCTGCCATCTTGAAGGTTTCTGGCCCAAATCTAGAAGAGGCATTTTCTTTTTTTTGTCTTTTTCGTGACCGGTAAGGGGATCGGACAGATATCGGCTCGTGGTGGGTAGAATCATCATTTCCCTCCTCCCCCAGTTCTCCTGATCGGTCCCCAGGCAGGAGGGTCTTCAAACCACCCACCATGGGAGATAATTATGCCTCAAGACTTCAAAGTCAAGGTTGGCCCAGCTTTTATCTTGCTGAGGGAAGGAGGCAGCGTGGTTGTGGCCATGAGGCTTGGACTTTCATCTCTTGCTCCCAGCAGGAGGGCGTCCATTGAGCTCCTCCTTGGCATGGAGCTGGGATGCGGCAGCTTAGTGGAAAGTGGGGTGCCTGCCCTGCCCCTGCCTGTCAGTGACAATGACAATGGCCTCTGAGTACCACTATGAGCCCTATCAGTAAGAAACGATCTATGTGGCTGTCTCACGGGATCCGATCTCACAGTGACCCTGTGAGACATGGGCACTTCCATCATCTCCGTTTACTTAGCCACCAGCCAGAGAGCTGCTGAAGGAGGGCTGGGACCCAGGCCACCTGGCCCAGAGCGATGCTCAGAGCCCTGCACTTGGCTGCCATCCACACAGAGGTTCCAAAGGCTCCGTCCAGGGCTGATTGGTCTAAATGTTTGCATTCCAGGTGAGGGAGAGTTCCAGAACAAAGCCCTGTGCCTGGGTCTTCTGCCATCTTGAAGGTTTCTGGCCCAAATCTAGAAGAGGCATTTTCTTTTTTTTGTCTTTTTCGTGACCGGTAAGGGGATCGCAACCCTTGGTGTGGTGTCG
>NW_007726478.1:194944-195940 GCF_000696425.1 Galeopterus variegatus
GTGTGGTGTCGCCCGCACTGCGCTCAGCCAGTGAGTGCACCGGCCATTCCTATATAGGATCGGAACCCGCGGCGGGAGCGGCGCTGTGCTCCCAGCACTGCACTCACCCGAGTGCGCCACGGGGCCGGCCCTAGAAGAGGCATTTTCACTTTAGAAAGTTCAGCTGCTTATTCTTGCTTCAGTGAAGCTGTGTTTCTAGCCCCAGCCCCAGCCCCCAAACTGAATGCCACAAATATTTCTGCACACAGACTACGTGCTAGGTGTCCAGCATCGACTGAGACCCAGTCCCTGCCCAGCTGGGGAGACAGTCCCCAGTGTTGGTGAGCCCCGGCCCCAGAGTGGCGTGTGCATGGGGGCTGCAGCAGGAGGGAGGGCGGGGTCCTGCCCAAAAGCAGCAGAGGAGGCTGCATGGAGCCATGTGACCCGGGCAGGGCTGGCCCCTCAGGACCTCAGTTTCCTCATTCTTCAAATGGAGACATAACAGGGCCCATCTTGCCAGGCAGAGGTGTTGTGCAATCTCTCCCCCTCCATCTCCCCCTCCCAGGCCTCTGCATTGGTGCCCCCTCCTCCTCTTTTCCTGAGAGTTCATGCCATGGGGCACCTGCTGCCCCCTCCACCCCTGGCAGGCCCTACAGCTTCCCCACAGGCTTCAATGCTGGCCCCTGCAGGGTCATTGTGAGGTCTCTGATTTCTTCATGTCACCGTAAAGGGGCAGTTTATCCAAAGAATGAGCTCAGAATATAAGGCTGCAAATTCTAAGCTTGGTTTTGGCTACCGCAGGAGGGGAACTTGCAGGGTGAGGGGTTGGGGCATTACATGCGGTGTCCCATGGGGCTGGCGAGGTCTGAGCTGCAGTCCCACCCAGCAGAGCCTCCCTGAGCTGTGTGACCTTGTGAGCCACTGTATATCCCCTGTTCAGACATCACTGCACACACACTGCTTGCCGGGCCTGGCCCTGGCATAAAGGATTTAGGAGTGAACAAGGCACGAGGCCCC
>NW_007726478.1:196476-244437 GCF_000696425.1 Galeopterus variegatus
ACTGCTTGCCGGGCCTGGCCCTGGCATAAAGGATTTAGGAGTGAACAAGGCACGAGGCCCCCGGCCCCGCAGAGCCAGCCTTCCAGGACAGGAATCAGAGCCGAGCAAACAAACAAGTAGTCATGTCATGGGGGACGGTGACAAGGGTGTTCTTTCCCCCAAGAACAGCCTCAGTCTCTCACCTACAGTGGAGTCTCTGTGGCAGCAGACAGGACCAGGTGCAGAAAGCCCCCAGGGGCACATGCGAGGCTCTGAGAGTGGGGTTGGTAAGTGAAGTCCCCCCCACACCTCAGAGGAGCACTGTTGGGGGTGCTGGGACGCTAGGGGTCCCCTGCCGCCAAGGCCTGGCCCTCCACTCCAGCCTGGCTGGTCACCCGTGCCCTCTGTCCCTCCCCTCTAGAGGCTCCCCAACACCCTGTCTTTTCGCTGCTCGCTGGCGGACTTCCAGATCGAGAAGAAGATAGGCCGAGGACAGTTCAGCGAGGTGTACAAGGCCACCTGTCTGCTGGACAGGAAGACGGTGGCTCTGAAGAAGGTGCAGGTGAGCCGATGACCCTGCAGGGTCAAAGCTGTGTCGCAGGAGCTGGTTCTGCGTCTGGGCCCGCCCCTGCCCTGCCTGTGTAATGAGGGAAATGAACATCCAGCTCACCGGGCTGTGGGAGAATCGGGTAGACCCATGTTTATGAAAGCTCATTGTGAACGATGAAAGAAAAGAAGAATGAGCATGCATTGAGCACCTGCTGTATACTAGGTCATGCTTTAGATCCTCCAGTGAAGCTTCTGGAGTCCCTTGATTGCTCATTTGTCCTTAAAGACCGGGATTCCCAGCCTGGGCAGTGGAGGCCCAGGGGAGAGAAGGCAGCTCAGAGGAACCTGGGGTGGGGGCAGCAGGAAGAAGACCCGCTTGACTGTTTCCTTGTTGATCTGTGAACCTCTCCCCAAAAGGCCCATTTTCTGCTCCTCATCTAAGGAGGACTCACCTGGGTTCTCTGTGTCTGGGTTCTTTTGTGCCATGACGGGTTTTGTGGTGGGGCAGCTACAAAACCTTTTGTCTATGCCTCTAAGTCAGAAGGTATCAGGAGGACTCACACTGATGTGCAGTAAAGGGGTTGGGGGTATGGGAGGTGCGGTACCCAAATCTTCTTATGCGATTCCCATGACAACCCTGGGAGGTCGGGCTGTTGGCCCCATTTACAGAGGTGAAAACTGAGGCTCTGAGAGTGCATCCTGGGCTGCCACTTACCAGCGTGGCCTCAGCAAGTCGCTGGACTTCTCTGGGCCTTAGTCTCCTCCTCTGTAAGTTGGGTACAGTAACTCCTACCTCGTGGAGGGTCGTGAGGACTCGGTGGGAAGTGGCTAACACAGTGCTTGGCTCGTGATGGGCGCTCAGCAAGCAGGAACCGTTGCTTGCAGGGGTCCCTCGGTGAGCAGGGCAGAAAGCCAGGACTTGAATCCCGGTCCTTGTGGCTCCCCGTGGGGGCGCTGGGTGCTGGTTTTAACCGCTGTATTTCTCTTTTCCTCACACCCAAGATCTTTGAGATGATGGACGCCAAGGCGAGGCAAGACTGCGTCAAAGAGATCGGCCTCCTGAAGGTGAGTGTCCTCGGCTGAGCAGAGCAGGAGCCCTTGCTTCCTCGGAGTGGCCCCAGGCCCCCAGCTGGGCCACATCATGTCTGTCATAGCCCATGGGTGTCAGGGACCCATAGCCACTGCTAAGTTCAGAAACGATGCCTTTCTGGGGACAGCGACTCTTCCAGCCCTCCCGGTCCTGGGCCCGCAGCAATCGTGCTGTGGATGGTAGTGACTGGCATGGAAGTCCTTCTGCCCAGGGCTCTCATGCCCGTGCCATGCAGTGGCCTCTGGACCCGCGTAGCCGAGGGAGGAGCCGGGTGTGGGCATCGGATCAGAGTGCAGCTTTGGAAGTCCTTCTGCCCAGGGCTCTCATGCCCGTGCCATGCAGTGGCCTCTGGACCCGCGTAACCGAGGGAGGAGCCGGGTGTGGGCATCGGATCAGAGTGCAGCTCGTCTGTCTCTGTGCCCCTCTTTTTCTCCCTCTCACTCTCTTTCCCTCTTTCCTCTTTGCCTTTTATCCTACTTTGTACAGAGCACACACATTTGAAGAGTCAACCACACGTGTGTTTTTTCTTCTCTCCCTTCCTCTTGCTCCCACCAGGAGATGCCATGGCTTGGATGGCCCAGCAATGCCCACTTGGGGTAGTGGGGAGGATTAACAGTCAAGCGTGGGGCCCAGGTTTCCCGGGTGCTGGAGGGACCCCTGTGCTGTCACCTATTGGGCTCTTCCCCAGGCCTCCCACAAGGAGAAGGCAGGATGCACAAGTGGAGATGGGTCCCCTGAGGGCAGCCCTTGTGCCTGCCCCTCTGTGAGCAGAAGTCCTTGGTTCTGCCCAAGCTGGGCTAGTTGGACAGGGTCACACCGAGTGACAGATGTGCCGGGGCCCATCCAGGGAGCGTGCATGGGGCAGTGAGTAGGTGTCTGTCATTGTCCCCCCTTGCTGCTGGCTTCTGGGTTGGTCTCCCCAGACCAAGAGACAACAGAACTTTCTGGACTAGACTTTGGCCCTGGGCTGGGGCTGCTTTCTCCTGGGGATTCCTCTCTACACCAGGCTTAGGATTCTGCCCGGGATCTCAGAGGTGACAGAGGAGGCTGGGAGAGAAGAAAAGGTTTGAACTTTGGAGGCCCCGGAGCCTGGGTTCGAATCCTGATGTCATGTTTATTTATGAGCTGTGTGACCTTAAGCAAGTGACTTAACCTCCCTGAGCCTCAGTTTGCCCATTTACTCGATGACAAGAGTACCTGGCTCATAGTGTATGGGAGGATTAAGAGGACTGAATAAAATAATGCTGGAAAAGGGCGGGGCGCAGCAGAGCACACAGTAGGTGCCCACTCAGCATCCTCCTCCCTTCCCACGAAACACACAGAGAGTTTGCTCAGCAGCTTTTGGCAAAGTGGGGCTGCTGGTAGCAGTGACACCCGCTGAAGCCACAGCCTCCCTGTGTTCTCAGCCTGGGCCCTGCCCTCAGGGCTCACAAGCTCATGGGGAACAGGTGGGCAGCAGATAGTGATCTAGGGTGATGCAGGCCAGCTGAGGGGCCAGGGAGCTCAGGGGACACCCGCTTCCTGGGCAGGCCCCCTATGGCCTGGGCACCATCCCGGAGTCTGGAAGGCTGAGATGAGCCACTTCAGGGAACTGTGACAATGTAGATTATAGGAGGTGCAGGGGATGCGCAGTGGAGATGTTGGCAGGACCAGATCCAGCTCAGGACAATGGACTTGAATGTGGCAACAGAAGTGGAGCGACTGAGGTGGCCGAGAGCCCAGGGGAAGGTGACCTAGTGTGAGTTTTGTGATCCTGGGGACTCTGACCGATCACCGGGCTCGGGTGCCCTTCTCCCTGGGTGGAGGAATTCTACATGCATGCTTATTGAGTACAGCCTGTTCTGGGTCCCTGGTAGCAGAAATGTGCGACCTCAGCCCCTGCCTTGAAGCAGTCCAAGCCTGGCATGAACCCGCTTGGCTGGCAAGGGGATTCTGTCTCTTCCCCGGGGTGTGGTGCAGTCGAGTGCCATTGAGCACAGACTTCAGAGGTGGCACATCCCTGCTCGCTGGCTGTGAGGCCACAGGCAGATGTGGACTGCTCAGGACCTCAGTGTCCTCATCTGTAAAAGGGGTATGCTGACAGCAGTGCTGTTCAGAGGTGCTGCAGGGGTCGGTGGGGAAACGCACCTGATCTGCAGAGCAACGGCTGGCAGGTGGTACACACTCAGTCCCCAGCAGCCCTTGTCATCATGGTTATCACCTCTCCCCGCCAACGCCAGCCCCTTTCCAGAACGCCAATCCAGCTCCCCAGGCAGCCTGTGGGAAGTCAACAGGATGTTGCAGAGGCACGAGGTGCTTCCTACAAAACAAAAGGAAACACGGTTCTCAGAGGGGCCACCAGGCGACATTATTCATATCGCTCATGCCAAGACCCAAAACCCAAAACTTCCCAGTGCACGGGCTGCTGGGGCCAAGCATGGGCCAAGAAGGCGGGCCCTGTTGGAATGCAATGTGTACTGGTACATTCAGCACTTTTGAGCACCACTGATGCTAGCCACGGAGATGGAGCCCAGCAGGGAAGACAGGTCACAGACACTTCTACCCCTGATGTTCCTCTCTCAGGACAGGACAACTCTTGGGTGCTTCCTGCCCTGTTCTGCACACTCCTGGTTTCCAAGAGCATTCATGACGACATTCCAGAGCACATGGCTGAGCCCTGCCCAGGCTGCGGCTGGGCCCAAGTGGGTTGGTGGCATTTGCCTTCCTCTCCGTGACTAGAGTATGAGCCCTGGAAGGCACAATCTGCCCGAGTGCTCATTAGGCACCCTGGGCTCAGCATGGGGCCTGGCAGGTAGCAGGTGCACACAGTAGCCTGGGAGGGGGTGCAGGGGAGACAGGCCCCACTCTTGGTGGCAGACTGCAGCACTGGAGTGGATTTAAGATTCAAGTGCCTAGCACACAGTGACACTCACACGACAGTTGGGGCAGTTAGAGAGAGAAGAGGTTGGGGGGATGGAAAGGAGAATGCACAGGTGCAGGCTGTGGACATGGAAGAGAAGGGATTGTGACCTGGAGAACAGTGCGGGCTTCCTTCTTACAGGAGAGGAACGTGAGCTGGCCTCAAGGTGTAGGGGGCAGGGATAGAGGGGGTCTGAGGTGGAGGGCCCAGGCTGAGCAAGCGTGACATGCTGCCTCCTGAAGTCCAGCTGTCTTGTGTGAATTACCCTCATTTGTCACTGACCAAGGTGCTTCCACATGGGGAGCCTGCTGCTAAGATGGGTGAAAGGGTCCCCCACTCCAGTAACCCTTGGGAACCAGGAAAAGGGATGACGGATCGAATGTGCCACCCCTGCATCACGAGCTGTGCAGGTGCCCAGTTCCTCAGGTGTGTCTGGATACTTACTGAGCCACGGTGCTGGGCAACCCAACAGGACTGCCCTCAGCTGAGGGGACGGACCGGAGCAGGTGCACCTGCCTCAGGGCCAAGAGTTGGTCTAGAGCAGGGGCCTGAGGACTTGGACAGGCAGTGGGCACCAGGACAGAGTGGGGTCAGTCTCTGGTGGGACCTGGTAGGAGCTGGGGCCAATGGCTGAGGTCGCCTCCAGCTCCTGGGGGCCTGACTGAGGGGTGCCCACCCATCGGACTGGCGTGGAGAATGAATGAACAGGAGATGGCATGGCTCCATAGTGTCTGCCCAGGTTCCCCCTCATTCTAGAATCCAAGGACAGGCACAGGTCAGCATGTAGTATTCTCCCAGCAACTTCAGGCCTTTTAGAAAATCTGCTGTAAATTGGCCTCTGTAGGCTGATGTATGGACTGAGCCGACCACACTATGGCAGGATATTTGAGTCTCCTCTGCTTTCCCCAGATCCAGGACTCATTTTGTGTAGACAGTTTTGTTATAAGTGGTTGCCAGAGGCTCTTCTTAGCCCGGCAGGGCCTGACTTCCAGCCGTTTGGCTCTGTCCTGTCCTGGCTCCATCCCCCCCGGGCTCCACACGCCACCTCAGCAAGCACAGGTCATCCTGGGGAGGCCAGCGGCAGGGTCTCAGCACTGGTCAGGCAGGGCGGCTGTCATGCCACGCATGTTTTTCAAGATTTCACAAGGGATGGGTCAGAAATTGAGACAGAGTGGGAAGGGAGAAAAGGAGTCCTCCTGCGCACCACCTGCAGGCCAGCCACGTGCTGAGCACAGGGACAGAGCTGTGGGGCCAGTCCTGTCCTCAAGGGTCATGGAGGTGAGGAGGAGGGGCACTTCCACATGCATTGCTTGAGGCTAACTCAGCTGTGTTCAGGTGCATGAGCTCATCTGATCTTCACAACTACTCTTCAAACATGATGCCCATTATACAGATGAGGAAATTGAGACCCAGGGATGCAAAGTGGCTTTTCCAATGTCACCCAGGTCTGTCTAACTCCCAAGTGCGGGCCTTTCCCCTGGGCACCCACCTCTCCAGCAAATGCCAGGGCCCCCATGAACGGGGTGCCAGCATGTGGGGCACTGGGGCTGCACCACCTTTCACAGGGACCACCTCCCTCTCTTTCTTCTCCCCCAGCAACTGAACCACCCGAACATCATCAAGTATTTGGACTCATTTATCGAGGACAACGAGTTGAACATTGTGCTGGAGCTGGCCGATGCAGGTGACCTGTCTCAGATGATCAAGGTGAGGGTGCTGGTGGGAGGGCAGGGCCTGGGGCTGCCCGGACACAGGCAGCCAGGGTCAGCCCGAGTCCCTCGCTGCTCTGGTCCCAGCTGAATGCAGTCGCTCAGGGACCACTCACCCCTCCTTGCCGAAGCCCACAGGTCTTAGCAGTGGCCTGGCGGTTGCCGTCAGGTAGCTGCCATCGCTGGGGTGCCTTTTTCTTCCCATCAGCCTCAGGGAAGCTCACTTCAAGAGAGAGCAGAGGTGATGCCCACCCAGGCTGGCAGCTGGGAGAGCCGGCCCTGGACAGAAAGGGCCCCTCTGGCCACTCCCACCTCCTCAGCCTGTCCACGGGCACATGGGCCACTTTTCCTGTCTTATGGAAGGAGCAGGGGCAGCTCCCCCTGTTAGGTCAGTCTCCAGCTCTTGGGACAAGGTCTTGTAGGTCTGACTTGCCCCATTTTACAGAAGAGGAAAACTGAGCCCAAAGAAGTGAAGAGACTTGTTTGAGCAAGTGGTGGGACAGAGCCGTGCCTGTGGCCCAAGTCTCTGTTTTCCTGGCCTGGGACCCATCAGTGGACGTCATCTCCAAGATGATCTCCCCAGCTGTAGAAGGGGGAGATCTTTGTTTCTATGTAATGGCTGTTTGAGCAAGTGGTGGGACAGAGCCGTGCCTGTGGCCCAAGTCTCTGTTTTCCTGGCCTGGCACCCATCAGTGGACGTCATCTCCAAGATGATCTCCCCAGCTGTAGAAGGGGGAGATCTTTGTTTCTATGTAATGGCTGATGCTTGGGGTCTTTGAGAGGTTGAGCGACTGGCAAGGCATGCAAGCAGGCTCAGTACCAGGTCTGACTCCTGCTCTGCATCTTCCCCCGCACCACCCACCGCAGCACCCCTCTCATCCCACTGCCAGGGGCCAGGACCAGGTCCACCGTGCGTCTGGTGTCAGGGACCATTGCGGCTCCATTGGTGGAGCACCTACTGTCAGCACCTACGACCATGCCAAGTGTGCACCACTCCCTGAGTCCATGCCATCCTCAGGTGGCAGCTCAGAGAGGTTTAGTCTCCCGCCCAAAGCAGCACAGCCTCTAAGTGGAGGAGCCCAGGTCTGCCTGACCCCAGGCCCAAGCCCTTGGCTTGCTGCTCCTGCCCCAAGGCCCCCACTCCCCTGCTGGCCTGGATGGACCCATGTCTCCAGCTGCTGCTCCCTCCCAGGACCCGGTGTGCCTGCTCCTGAGTGAGACTGGGCCCTGCTCGAGCCCTCACCCGGATGCTCTGTCTTTCCCACCCGGCGCAGGGGATTGAGCTGCTTGCCACTTGCTCTTCTGAAATTTGGCTCCGAGGAATACGGGCGTCATTGGGAAGTGGCATTACTTGAGCTGTTATCGCCTGCTTTTATATTTTCGTTGACATATTAATGCATTTGCAGGGATGTTAATCTCCACACAGATCCCTGGTGGGGACAGATGTGCTATATCATGTCTTGGCTCTTCCTCCCCCACCCCTCTGTCTCTCCTTCCTGTGTTGTTCTCTTGCTGAACACACATGCATCATGCACCCACTGGGTGCCAAGATCTGGGGTGCTGCCGGCCTGGGCACTGCCCTCAGGGAGCCCCAGTCCTAATGGGAAGACAGACCCGGGAACGAGCAGTTAAGTTCAGGACGTGCGGGAGTCGGGGATGGCGTCCTGGAGGAGATGACACCTCAGCTGAGCCCTGAGGAGGGACAGCAGTCTAGAGGCAGGAGCAGCTTGTGCGGGAGCCCAGAGGGCTGGGAAGCGCCTTGGTCCAGGAGAGCACGGGGTGAGGGAAGGAGAGCAGGAAGCAGAGGCTGTCTGCACCCTGAGGCCAGAGAAGCTTCCGAACACTGATGTTGGGGAGCAAACATGCTCAGCTTTGTGTTCTAGAAGAAAGACGGATGCTGGATGCCGATAGGAGAGACAGGCAAGGGCGGCGACAGAGGTGGAGCGGAGGAGGGGCCAGAGATGGAGGACAGGCCCCTCCTTGTCACCCCCCTAGAATGCCGCCCTTGGTGGGGACACCGCATCCTCTCAGCCCCATGGACTGCAGACACCTTCAGGGCTGGAGTCTCAATCCATGGAGAAGGATGTGACTGGGCAAATCCCTCCCTTCCCTGAGCCTCAGTTTCCACCTCTGACCCAGGGAACGTATAGGAGAGAGCACTGTGGGGCTGCAGGCCCAGGTGCAAGCTCCTTCAGGCAGGAGGGACGAGGGAGGCCCGTGGGTCTCCAGCACCCATGTCCGTGCCTGGCCTGGGACGGGGTGACCCTCCCCATTCAGCCTCCCTTTCACTCGCACCCTTCTCTGGCTTTCTCAGGGCCAACGCTGGCTCAGGCTCAAATCAGTCATGAACCCAGCGGGACTGAGAGCTGGGACGTGTGTGGACTGAGTTTCTGGGTCAGTCTCGGATCCCTCCCTGTCCCCTGCCTGACCCTGTTCGCTCCGCCCCGGCTCAGGGGCCCTCACCTGCAGAGCCTGGCTTGCTACCACCCCAGCAGGAGAGTCAGGGCAGTGGACAGACCCACCCGAGTCAGACACGCCTGCTGGGTGACCTGGGGCAGGTCCCTGTGCCTCAGTTTCCTCATCTGTAACATACCCAGCACAGTGCCTGGTGCTTGGTAGGAACTTAGTTTCCCTGGCCCTTCCCACTGTCCAGCTACCTCTGAGTTTCAAAGGGAATGGGGGCCTTACCAGGGCCCCTGCCTGGAGTCATACCACGGTCGCCGCACTGGGCTGGCCTTAGAGTGGCCAGAAGGTCCTGTGTCCCAGGACCCTGCAGCCTCAGGGGACAAGCAGCACCACCACGGCCATGGTGCTGTGTTATTTACGACGGACAGTGAAGCCAGGAGCTGCTGCCATCCCGGAACCCACCAGAGACTCTGCGCCTTCCCGCTAAATGTCAGACAGTGCTTATAGGAGGTGACATTTAGAAAATCACCACTCGCAACCTCGCGCATCCCTGCTTAAATGCTGTAATAAGGATTAACTAACATCACAGCATAAACAGCATCCCAGCCTGGCCCACCACTGAGGCCTGGAGTGGGGGTCTGTGCTGGGAGCCTGGGACGGCTCACCTCGAGGTCTCTGTCTTGGAATGGAGCGTCAGAAGAGCCAGGGGCTTCCAACTGCGACCATCTCCCCTGTTGGAGGTTCCCAGATCTGGATCCCAGCTGGGTGACCTTGGGCACGTTCGTGAACCTCTCTGAGCTGGTGCCTCACATCGGTGGTTACTGGTGTCATTAAAAGTGGGTTGAGAGCTTGGGCTTTCTGGGCAGAAGGCCTGGAGTTGCGCTGTGACTCTCCCCCTCACTAGCGACTGAGTGGCGCTCTCTGTAAGATGGGCACAGTCCTCCCTGCTTAGGGCCCAGCACAGTGGCCAAACAGGGCAGGCCCTCAGCAGATGTTAGCTTCTGTCCTTTCTTCTGCCCACGCCCCTTTCTCAGGCCAGTTGTCCTGGGTCAGTTCCCGTCTTCCTTACACCAGAGCAGCTGCCCTGGCGAATGGGCCCTCGGGGTGCGTCACTTCTGGCTGCTTTGGGGAGAGATGGCTGCTCTGAAGCTAGAAGCCACTGAACAAAAATCCTAGTACTTAGGTCGCTGGTGTATGAATCATACCCCCCCCACCCCCAGCCGTGGCACCCAGGAGACAGCCCTCACCCAGGTTGATATGAACCGTGGCTCCTGGCTTACTCCTTCCAGGACTTTCTGTCAGTTACAGCTCATTTAGTGTAGCCTGGGGAGTTGGAGGGGGTTTTGTTGGGGTTGTTTTGGTTTTTTTCTGGAACATTAAATATGTTTTTCCAGGCAATGAAGTAGATTCATGCCTGTTGAAACTGGGGGGTCCTAGGGCCAGCCCGTGGCTCACTTGGGAGAGCGTGGTGCTGACAACACCAAGTCAAGTGTTAAGATCCCCTTACCGGTCATCTTTAAAAAAAAAAGAAAGAAACTGGGGGGTCCACTTGAGATTGTCGAGTCCACTTCCTCAAGGTTCTCACTATTTGTTAACAATCACGTTGCACTGAGATGTGCCAGCTCCAGGGAAGTGGTGGCAGCTGTGATTTAACCCCCAAGTGTGTTGTGGGTGGTGCCCACCTGGGCCAGGCCAGGGCTGGGGACAGGGAGAGACCACACGCAGTGCTCTCCTGCAAGGAGCTCCCTGTTGGGGGTGTGTCCAGGAGATGCCAGGAGCACGTGAGGGAGAGCAGCTTCAGCATCTGCAGTCCAGGATCCATTCAAGCAGACCCTCCAGGACACACAGCTGGGCCAGGCCTGCCCTGCCCTCACAGAGCTCGCCACACATGGTCGGGGGACAGGGTGACCACAGAGCACGATGTGGGCTGAAGGGGAAGTGTGAACACAGCACTCTGGCTTCCATGTTTACTATTTGTTTAGCAGCCTGACCACCTACCCCATGCCAGGCACCAGCTGCCCGCTGGGGACAGGACAGGAACAGCACCCTGCATTCACCCTCCTTGAAGCCCGCTCACCTGGGCCTGTCCATCTGTCTGTCTACCCCACTGCAGTACTTTAAGAAGCAGAAGCGGCTCATCCCCGAGAGGACGGTGTGGAAGTACTTCGTGCAGCTGTGCAGCGCCGTGGAGCACATGCACTCACGCCGGGTGATGCACCGAGGTACGTGCCACCCTGCCAGGACCTGGGGGCAGGGACCTGCAGGAAGCCACGTGCCCTGGGCCCAGGAAGAAGCTTCTCTTTGGCTCCTCCAGGTTCCTCAGGGAGCCCCTTGGGGAATTTGGACCACTTTGTATTCTCCACGCAGTTGGGCTTCCAACAACGCCACACACACATGCCCTGTGTCAGGGACCTCCCATGGTGGAGGCACCCAAGCCACGTGCCCTGGGCCCAGGAAGAAGCTTCTCTTTGGCTCCTCCAGGTTCCTCAGGGAGCACCTTGGGGAATTTGGACCACTTTGTATTCTCCACACAGTTGGGCTTCCAACAACGCCACACACACCTGCCCTGTGTCAGGGACCTCCCATGGTGGAGGCACCCGGTGCTAGATAGTTACGTGAGCCCCAGGGAATGGGAGCCATGCTCAGCCCACTGTCCCCTGTCCCTAACACCAGCCCGGGGCCAGCACAGACAGCCCAAACATGGCCAGTTCCCCAGGAAGGGAACTTTCATATGGGCTTTGACATCTTAGTAGGAGTTGGCTGGACAAGAAGGTGAGACACTGACAAAGGAGTGTCTTCGAAAGTTGACATCATCCTGAGTTGTGAGGAAGGGATGCTGGGTGCCAGGCAGGGTGCTGGGGACCTGAGTTAGGTTACTTCACGGATTCCTCCCTTCATTCTCTCTACCTGTATTTATTGGTGTCTCCTGTACACGAGGCACTGCCCTAGTCACTGGGGTACAGCACAGGTGACCTCACAGAGTGCTTCGTCTGTTTGTCACACAGTTTGCACTGGGCACCTACTGTGTGCTAGGCACTATTCTAGGCATGGGGGATACAGATGTAAAAAAGAAAAAGACAAAAGCACAAAAGTCCCTGCCCTCCTGGACCTCACAGCTGCCCTGTGAAGTAGGTGAAGTTAGACCCATTTTACAGATGAAGAAACTGAGGCTCAGAGAGAGACGGTCCATTTCCCAGTCCCGTAGCCAGTGCCGAGCAGCCAGGCAGGGCGTCGCGCTGAGGGGGCAGGACGCGTCGCCTGAAGGGCCTTTCTTCCCCACCTCCTTCCCCTGCAGACATCAAGCCTGCCAACGTGTTCATCACGGCCACAGGCGTCGTGAAGCTCGGTGACCTCGGTCTGGGCCGCTTCTTCAGCTCTGAGACCACCGCAGCCCACTCT
Organism: Galeopterus variegatus; assembly: GCF_000696425.1. NCBI lineage: Eukaryota > Metazoa > Chordata > Mammalia > Dermoptera > Cynocephalidae > Galeopterus > Galeopterus variegatus. The sequence goes on from NW_007726478.1 coordinate 208,508, forward strand.
CTAGGTAAGGGGGATCCTGTTGACCGTGTAGCAAGATGCAAACATTCCCCACATGCCTTTGGTTAGTGCAAGAACATGCCTTTTTTGAGTACTAGAAGTTACTCGTCTGTTCAGAATAGGGACTCCGAGAGGAGGAAACTGAGGCTGGAGGAGCCCAGCTGGGGCCTCCCGGCCCTACCGTTGCCATATGGTTCTCCATCCTCGGTTCACCACACTCAGCCTATCCCCTGGGGGTGGACATTTGAGCTGTTTCCAGTTTTTGGCTTTTGAATGGACAGTTTTGAAGCTGTGGGGGCCAGGCCCTCACCCTGGAGGAGGCAACCTTGTAGCTGGACTGTGGAGGGTGAACAGATGCTGGTGGGACAGGGAGGGAGGGGACAGCGCTCCAGGAAAGGGAATAGGGTGAGGCTGCGTGGGTGGCTTGTGGCTGGAGAGCAGGGTCCTGGGAGGGCTGCAGGGGGAGGGGTAAGAAAGGCGGGCGGGGCCTTGAATGCTGAGCCGGGTGGGCTGGACACTGTCCTGGGAGCTCAGGCGGCGCTGAAGGGCAGGACTGGGGAAAAGACTTGGTCAGATCTGTGTTTCGGGTCATGTGAAGCAATGGTGAGCTTCAGAATCCTATGCTGGCATGTAACTAAATGGAAACGTGCAATGATGAACGAGGGAGTTTTTCATTTGATATGAATATAAGAACCAACAAGGCGCCCCAGTGGAAGATGGAAATAGGGTCTCCTGTGCATTACAACAGGGCGCATCAGGGTTTCACCATGGCTGCCCTGTAGAACATTCTGCAGAGGCCCAGGGGATGGACGGGGTCCCCTGCTTTCCCCAGAGCCAGCTCCGGCTCTTTGAGGAGCGTTGGTAGAGGAAGGTGCTCCCGAGGCTCGCCTCCTGTGTGCTGCCCCAGACGTGGGCAGACACAGCCCGTGTGGACAGGAGGGAGTCGCCCCACGTGCACCAGCCACCTCCCTTGGAAACCGCTCTGTTCTCCCTCATTCCCACTCCACTCACAGCTCAAGACAGGGTGTGTCCCGTCCCCCAGCCCTGAGTGACTGCAGCAATCTGCGTGTGCAAACATCTTCTGGTGACAGTGAAGGTACTTTCTGGAAGATACACTCTCCTACGGAGACTGTCACTGTTCGTACAGGTCCCGATGGCTTAGAGACTTGGCATATAGCCTGCAATTGGGAGAAATGTAATATCTCTGGAGATCAGCAGCTCTGAGCTGTGTATAGGAGAGAGCGTGTGTGGGTGGGAGGTGTGTAGGGAGGGGGGTGTTTGTTTTGAAACTCTCATCCCCATCTGACCCTTGGGGACAGCTGGCCAGGCCTCAGGAGCACTTCCTATAGCTCCAGAGGAAAGGATGTGAACTTTTAGAAGGAGAGAAAAGAACTGTGATTACTAGAAGTGGAAAGCGGGAGGGGACGGGGGTTAATGAGAAATTGGTTAAGAGACACAAAGAATGATTCCGTATTGCAATGATGAATAAGCTCGCTCTCCTGATCTGACCATCACACATTGTATACAACTACTGAAAGTCAACTTTGTACCCCACGTATATGTATAATAAATTATCTTTAAAAAAAAATAAACAAAAAAACATAAAATAAAAAATAAAATACCTCAATGGCAAAAACAAAAAGTTAAAAAAAAAAAAAAAGGATGTGCAAGGACCTGCCACCCAGGGCACGTGTGGGACTCCATTCCTGCCTCTAACAGCCTTGAGAGGCCACAGGATCCTTGTTTGCTGCAGACGAGGAATCGAAACTCCAGGGAGCTTGAGTGACTTCCTCCCAGGCCACATGGCAGCAGAGCCAGGACCCAGACGCAGGCCTCTCCTGCCGGAGCCCAGGCACCTTCCAGAAGGCCAGGACTGGGGATCTGGGAGGATAGCGGCGGAACCTCCCTCTGGAAACCCCGGCTGCCCCCTTTGTTGCTGGAAGGAAACCTTGTCTTTCCTGGTCCCCTGAGACACTTCTTATGTGAAAAAGTGTTTCCATCGGTTTTGGACTGTCTACCTAGCTAGTTTAAGAGCAGCAAAAAGGCCAAAAAATCCAAGGAGAACTGTCCAAGAGGGGAGTTGAAACCACTGCCTCCTGTCCCCTGTCAGGCAGGCCTGGGCCTTCCTCGGTCCACTGCGGGAAGGACTGCGGCACTCCGTCACAGCGGGTTAGGATCGCATCATTAGGAACGGGCACAGATAGCGTCTCGTCCGACAGTGTGATTTTATCGACTTGGACTGGTGCACTTATTATATTAATGAGAAGGAATTGGAACTTGAGGAAAAGGCCGTCCTCGTAAGCTGGGCTCTTCCCGAGGCCTTGGAGCAGCTGACTGGGCCGTGTGATGGGTAGAAGGAGCCCTCCTGGGATCTGTCCCTGCTCTGGGCCATGTGCCCAGCGTCCAGGAGATGCCCATTGAGCTGAGCCTTGCCCGGGGGCTCTGCAAGGCCCTGTTTGCAGGACATGCTCCCAGACCAAGGGCCTGCCTCTGCACCCACAGGTGACAGTGCAGAGCCAAGATACAAGTGACAGCACAGAGCCAAGACCCTTCCACAGCGAGTTTCTGCGTACACATCGGGCCAGGCAGGAGATTGAGCTAATTACCAGTGCATCGTGACTCAGGAAGGACATGGGGCAGAGGCCCCTTCACACTCTGTGCGTGGGTATGAATTATGCATCCACCGCATCTAATGTGCACCTACTATGTGGGGATGCTGTGGCAGTAGCCACGTTGCCCCGGTAACCACCTCGTCTCCTAAGGCTGCTGACCCGAGATCTGGGCTTATGCAAATCTGATATTCTCCTGCCTCCCCTTCTCTTGGTCCCCTCCCTGTCTCTGTATTTGCTAACACAAGGCTGGCATGAAAGGGCATTAGTCAGTGCCATGGTCGGGCTGACAGGTGCGGTACCCAGCAGTGGCAGAGCGACTGCCTCGGTGTCAGGAATAGGAGCCGTAATTAGAGCGCGGAACAGAATGAGCGTCAGACGAATTACCAGGCAGCAGATCATATTTGTCAGGAAGGATTGCATACATAAAAATTAAGTGACAGTACACGCCGGCGTAATGAAAGAAAAATGAAAGATTTGCCTATACACAGCTCACAAGCTACAAGCAAGTGTCTCGCTCCGAGCAACGGCACAGCTGCAAGACAAATTGTGGGGCCGGGAGAGCGGGCCCTGCTCTCTCGGTGGTGGTGACAGGGCAGCCTTGGGCTGGCATCAGGGGTGGGAAGGGAGGCTGCCCACACCCACGGCCGTGCAGGGCCCACGCCACTTCTCGGGGTTGGAAGAGCAGCTGTGGTTGGGGGCGACGCCATCAGCTACAAGCAGTCCAGGCATGCTGGACCCCAGTGCTTGGCCTGGCCACAGGGCACAAGTGCTTTCCTTCTCCTGCCCTGAGCCGACTGCCCTGGCCCTGGGCTGTGTGCAGGGGACATGTGATTATGCAGCCTTCCCGGCTTTCAAGGGACCCCAGACGGGCTGAAGGGCAGACACGGTCAGTACCAAGTGGCATGGTAAGGGGACAGGTGGAACCGCCTCCTGAGGGCCCACTGCATGCAGGCAGGTGCTGGCCTGTGTGATTCTAAACTCTACCTTGAGGAGCCCAGGGCCACTGGGATTGGGACCACCTCAGCCCTTCCGAGAGCTGTCCTTTACTTCAGTTTTCTGTAGCCACTGGACTCACTGAAAAGGTGCGTTAACAAAGAAAACGAGGCTTACAAAAAATGTTTGAAAAACATTTTGCTTTTTAAAGAATCACCACAATAAGGCTTGTTATCTCCGTTTTACAGAAAAAGAAACTGAGGCTCAGAGAGGTGAGACCACATCCCTGTGGTCACCTGGCTGGCAGGTACTGGAGCCCTGTGAGGAATCAGCCCAGGACCGAGTACACCAGCCCAGGGCAGGGAGGAATTGAGCTGGGTTTGTGGGTGCCCAGAGAAGGGGTCGAGAGAGGGTCCCTAGCAAGATCTCCTGGTGCAGGGGACATGCACGGCTCCAAGTGCCCATGACACAGAGGAGAGCCCATCCAACCTCGCCAGCGGCAAATGTCAGCAAGGAACCTGGGGGCTTGTCATGGGCCCCTGGGGGAGGGTGGAGCCTTCTCTCCTTGCTGTGTACCAGCTGTGTTGTGCTGTCTGCACCCAGGCCCGGCACTGGTGGCCTCATGGGATGTTTGCCAAGTGGATGGGTCATCCTCACAGCCAGGCCGCCCTGGGGATGCCCATTACTGCAGGCACAAGGATTGTGCGGATGTGTACCTGGGCCTCCTCCTGCCTCAGCCCTGTCCCACACGCCATCCCAGCAGCAGGATGTCTGGGAACAATCCTGCCAGTCCCTTTGGCCCAGAAAACCCGCTTTGGCGGATAGATCGCAAACCTGAGTTTGGGCCGAGGCTCTGAGCTCCGACACCTGGGTGGGAGGTCATGGGAGGTCACATGTGGTGACTCGTCTGCCACATTCCTGGCCTTTTCAGGGGCACAAACTGTTAGAAAGAGACGAGCTGATGCCAGAGAGGGTGGGAAGGTCTTAAGGGGACAGCAATGGAGGAGTCGATCAGAGCCTAGGATGCAGCTCATTCATTTGTTCATTCATTCATTCAACAAGGATTTGAGCCAGGCCCTGGGCTGCTCCCTGGGAGGACCTGGCCCCTGCGCTTGTGAAACTTTCAGCCTGGGGAGAAAATCCATTTAGTCTTCATCATGAACCAAGCACTGTCTAATAGTCACATCCCATTTTCCAGAGGGAAACCAAGGCTCCGAAGGGTAGAGGGGAGGACCCTCTGTTTTACTGATGGGGAAACTGAGGCTGCAGAAGAATTGCCATTCTCAGCTAGTGAGCCATATCCAAAGTGGGTCAAACCCAGCCAGGTCCAGCTCCGCACGCCCCTGCCTGTCCCTTGGAGGATTCAGCACCAACATACAGACGTCCAGCCCGAAGTCCCGACTGGTGGATGGATGCCGGCAACCACGTTTCTCCGGTCGTTTTCAAAACCACCATCTGGGGAAGGGGGCAGCTGGCAGACACCAGCCTCTCCTTCGTGTGAAATCTGCCTTCTTCATATCAAATGAATATGTCTCAAACTCCGCGAGCATTTCAAAATGCAGCAAAGTTTGTTTTGACAGGAGTGGCGAGTGGCGGGGAAGCGGGGCCTCTTTAATCAGCCTCCTTTGAGGTCCCGCAGTCTCCTCTGATATCTGCCAGGTTTGAAATCGGGGAGTTGTAGATAAAGACTCCGGGAAGGTCAGGGTTTGTTGGGCTCCTTATTCATAAGCTCGGCTCCATCCCCCTCTGTGAGGACTGAGACCAAGGCTGTGCAGGGCGCTGCCCCTGCGTCTGAGCATCACTGTCACTGTCATGGGGTGGGTGGGGAGAGAAGGTCCCTGCTGTGCTGCCCACAGAGGGCCCCCTGGGCAGGGCCCCTGTGTGAGGAGGCACCTCCTCCTGCCAGCTTCTCCCACCCTTCCTCAGAGTCGCTGCTCCCCTGGGCCTGGGGACCCCTCCTCCCGTGGCCTGCTGCAAGCTTGGGATTTCTTTGAAGTCTCTTGTTTTGTCTTTGAAACTCATGCAAGTTATGCATTGTGCTCCGTGATGTGGTGTTTGAGTGTTTGTTGTCAGTATAAAAACCAGGCTTTACGTGACTTATTCCCAGATGAAGCTGGCATCACAGAAAGAGGGGCAGTGTCTACCCCTGCAGCTTCATGCACCGCTGCACAAGTCGTGGACACACCTCCCCCCCAGGCAGGCAGAATACCCCAACTTTAAGATGCACAGACCAAGGGGGAGCAGCCCCTCCTCAGGGTCTGGGGACTGGAGAGTCTGCCAGGAGACGGGGATATGAGGGCCCGGTGCCTGGCACAGGATGGGCCAAATCTCCCTCAGTTGACGCTTCATGAATTTATTTTTTTGTTCCACAGACGTTTACTGAGCATCTGAAAGGATGAACAGGTGGGTGGTGAGGCTTTGCAGCAGCTCCTCTCAGACTGTAACATGCATCAGAAGCCCCAGGAGCTTGTGAACGATGCAGGTGTCCCACTTCCACCCCTGGGGATTCTGATCCCACAGGTCTGGGGTTGGGCTGCAGACCCAGATTTTTAACAAGCCCCTCTAGGTGGTTCAGCTGTGGCCACTGATCAGTCTAGACCTTCTTTGATATGTGTGGTCAGCTGGCTCCTTCTGGAGACTTCCTGGGGTAGGCAACTCACTACCTCCTGATGGGCTCACTCCTGCCAGGTCCCAGCACAGCATCAGGGCTCAGTTCAGATTGGATGGAGGTGGATGGATGGATGGATGGGTGAACAGGGGGTGGATAGATGGTTGGACCGGCAGATGCTAGATGGACAGACTGATGGATGGAAGAATGGGTGATGGACGAATGGATGGATGATGGATGGATGGATGGGCAGACAATAGGTGAACAATTGTGGATGGACAGATGGACAGACAGATGGATGTGTGGTGGGTGCATGGTGTATACAGCACTGGCATCTTAGAGGAGGGTTCCAAATTACATTTAGGTGTTTGCCTTTTTTTCCTTAAAACCAGTGGAAACTGGGGAAAAAGCGGAAAGAGCAGCGAGGGGGCAGAGGCTTGGGGTGGAGAGTAGAGGGGACGGGGTGGCAGTGCCCCCAACCTTCTCTCCCTGCAAGCCCCAGGCTTTTGCCTCAAGCTGGGCTGAGGCAGGGACCTGGAGCACGGTGTCAGCCTGCCTCAGAGCCTGGCAGAGGGAGAAAGTGGTGACAGGACAGAGGGACAAATCAAATGTTCAGGCCTATTGAGCAGCTGGTTCCCCTGGCCGGGGGAGGGGGTTTAAGCTGGACCTTCAAGGAGCCCAGTGGGTGGGAAGGGGGACAGCATGTGCAAAGGCACAGAGGCGGATGGAAGAGCAGGCTGGGGTTGGGCTGGGGTGGCAGGTGTGCAGGGACGTGGGCTGGGGGCCAGGGGCTCAAAGACCTCGCTGTCAGGCCTGACCAAGGCAGTCCCAGGCCAAAGCCCTGGCCACTCTGTGGGTCATCTCTCCACCCAGAGTCCCTCATGTGGAGACTCAGGCAGATCTCAAGTGAGCAGAGGACAGACTGAGGGTGGGAATAGCTGTCGCGGCCAGCTAGGAGGGGGCTTGGCCAGGGCTCTTAAGAGTGTGGCACAGCCAGACACTACTGTCCCTCGCTGGGGACAGGACCTCTGACCTCCTCCTCTCCTCTGCCGTCCCTGTGTGGACCCCACCGGCCCATGTCCTCGTCCAGCCTGCAGGCACATCCATCCGTAGCGCCCGGGTGCCGGGCTCCGCTCACACTTGTCCTGAGGTTCCCACTGTTGACCGAGAACTGTTTGGATTTCACCCTGAGGTTTGGCCATGACGAGTCATCTGCTTCACGCTTGGCTGTTCATTTCGTTTTGCTCCCTCATGACCAAAATATACAAGGTGTTGCTACTGGAAGTCGCAATTTGCTTCCGCAGCGGAATCCCACAGAGATTCGTGTGTTGACTGACAGCTCTTTCTTCTGTAGAGCAATTACCCCCTGATTTCAGCCATAAAGTACACATATAGGAGGACACATTTCTCAGAACCATGTCTTTAGGTGATGGCTACTGTCCTTGTTTAGGGATTATTGCCATGAAAGGATGCTTGGTGTCCTGATAAAGCAATCATCACGTTTCGGACTCGAGCTCATAAAGATCGTCCCTCTCAGGCCGCTAACAGTTAAGCAGTGCATTCAGCAGCAGGACAGAAGTGTCACACTGACACACACTGTCTGGTAGTGTGTGGATGCCTCGGTGACTCAGTGGGTGGACACTTGCAAGGCACCTGTGGTGGCTGTCCTGTGCAGGGCACTGGGACACCTCGGCAGGCAAGGTCGTGCCTCCAGGAGCTCACAGCCCAGAGCGGTGGTTTCCAACACCGTTCACGGCCTCTCTCTGTTGGGCAAGGCAGACTTGTTCATCCATCTCCAATAAGATGAGAAAAATGGGGGCCGGCCCGGTGGCGCACTGGATAGTGCGCCGCTTGGGAAGCGCGGCAGCGCTCCCGTCCGAGGGTTCGGATCCCACGTACAGACCGGCTCCCGCTCAGAGCGAGGCGCGGGAGCAACGCCGAGGCTTGCGATCTCGTCGCCGGTCCCCGGTCCAGTACGGGGGCAACACTGAGGGTTGCGATCCGTTGCCGGACACGGAAAAAAAAAAAAAAAAAAAAAAAAAAGATGAGAAAAATGAGAATATAATAAAGGGCTCAAAATGAAACTCTTTCACTGTGAAGGACTGTGCTTGATCTTGAGATTATGGGCTTTCTACTTTTTCTAGAGTTAAACTGTCTTTTCATTTAGAAATAATAGTGACACTAAATGGTAGTTGGGAGTTTTGTGTTTTTTAAATGCCCTTCCTTGGCAAAATTAAAAGCTGCCCAGCCTGTGTTTGCTCCCAAACATCTTTTGCCCATGAACTTCTGAAGCCTGAGCCCATTGCTTTCTGAGTGCAGCTCCCTGAATAGCCTGTTCTCTTCCCAGGGTTCTGGGTGTTTCTGTGGTGCAGGGTCCCTCCTTCCTCATGTCATGGGGCACATCACAAGCTCAGCCTGTGCCACGCTGGCTCCAGCTCCCCACACAGACTCTGGTTAGAACAGCAGCCTCCAGCACATGGCAGGGCGTCTCCAGGCCAGTGAAAATGTTCTCCATGTAGCAACCTTAAAAATCTGGTTGTGTAGCGTCCAGAACAATCATTCTCTAAATGGGCAGATAGCAGAATCTCAGTTTACAAATCCAGGTTCCTGGGCCCCCCACCCAGGCCTGCCAGTTCAGTCCGTCTGCTATAGCTCACATGCCCCTGTGACAGGGAGATCTTCCCATCTTTGCACACCTCCAGCTCTTCAAAGTGTGCCCCTCTACCCAGAGAGAGCCCTGCAGGGACTGGAAGGTAAGGACACACCCCTGCAGTTTCCTCAGTGTTGGCCTTTCCCGGAAGAAGAGGGACCCCATGGAGAGTCCCCGCAGTCCTCGGTTTTCCTTGTGGCAGCAGAGCCCTGTCCTCACCAATCAAAAGCTTCCTTCATTTTCACTTTTTAATTGAGGTGTAATATACACATGAGGGTTAAAGGGTTCATGGAAAGATTCATATTATCTTTTCATTTTATTTTTCCACAAGCTTTTGGAAGTATCCCTTGAGCCCTTTCCTGGTCACTACTCCCGTAGAGTAGTATTTACTGTTGTTGAACTTCATAGAAATAGGATCAAGCAGTGTTGCTGTTTTGTGCCCGACTTCTGTCACTCAGCCTTCTGTGAGATTGACCCATTTTGTTGCGTGTACCCGAGTTTTGTTCTTTTTCATTCCTGTATAGTATTCCATTGTCGCGATAGACCACAGCTTATCAATGTGTCCAGTCTCCTGTTGATGGACGTGCGATTCCAGTTTTTGGCTCTCAACAGATAAAGCCACTGTGCACATTCTTGATCATGTCTTTTGACAGCCAGAAGCACTCATTTCTCTTGAGTATATACCTAGGAGTAGGACTGCTGGGGTATAGCGCTGGCAGCATTTAGCTTGAGTAGATTCTGCCAAACAGTTTTCCAAGGTGGTTGTACCATGTCCCGTCCATGTCAGCGCCGTGTGAGAGCTCTGGTGGCTCTGCACATCGCCTACTTTGTTTTTGTCACTGTGGCTTTTTACCTTCAGCCACTCAGATGGGTGTGTAGTCGCACCTCACTGTGCTTTTCATTCACACTTCCCCGGTGAGTATTGGGGAAAATAATATCATTTCATGTGCTTTTTGGTCATTTAGATATTCTCTTTTGTGAAGTGCCCCTTTAAGTCTTGCTCATTTGAAGAAGGGGCTTGTTTTACTTATCAATTTATAGAAGTTTTAAAATACATTCTGTATGTGAGTCCACTGTCAGACAGACATGTTGGGACGATTTTCTTCCAGGCTGTGCCCTGCCTTCTCACTCTCTGAATGGTGTCTTTTGATGAACTGAAGTTCCTCATTTTAAAGAAGTTCCTAATTGTAATGCGGTATTTACCAATCATGTCTTTTACGGCTGGTGCCTTTTCTATCCCGTTTAAGAAATGTCGGCCGACGCCAGGTGTTGATCAGGGCTGTCCACACTTTCTCCATCAGATCAGTGGCGACGCCTCCTCATGGGACTGTTGGGAACATGGGTGAGATGACACTTAGGAAATGCTTGGTCCATGTTACCGTGACTTTTCTTTTCACTGCTGAAAGCCTGATCCAGACTCTTCCGGGATTCAAACAATCACCTTAAAGGACATTCCGTCAGTTGCTTCCCATCCCCCTGGGCAATGGCAGAAACACTGAGCTCCAGCTGCTCACCCCAGACTGATTCTTAGGTCTGTGTGGGTCCTGGGGATGTGCTGAAGTTCCTGGTGCCCTGGGTGCTTTCAATGCCTACTAGTGTGGGAACCTCCCATCTGGTACGACCCTCTCATTTGACAGAGAAGAGGACAGGCCCAGAGAGGGAGAGGGGGCAGCTCAGAGCCTGAGGCCCCGTGTGCCCTCCCCTTCTCCACCATCCCGCTCCCGTGTTCCTGCCTCTGCCCCTGCACAGGGTGTAAGCAGCTGCCCCTTGCTGTGTTTCAGTTGGGACGCCGTACTACATGTCACCAGAGAGGATCCATGAAAACGGCTACAACTTCAAGTCCGACATCTGGTCCCTGGGCTGTTTGCTGTACGAGGTGAGCCTCTGGGCCGCAGCTCGGCGGCATTTGGTGGGACGTATGCAGGGGGCACCCAGTCTGGGCAGTGCTCACCTTACCAGCTCAGGGTGGGGATCCAGGGATGCATCATGTCCACCCATGGCTTTGGTATAGTCAGGGACCAGTCCTTCACCCCCTCAGCCCACCATCGCCTGGTTTGCAAGGCTGGGCTGGTGGAGGTTGTTAGAGGGGTGGACAGCAGCGGGCTGCTCAGATCTGGGAAGGGAGACAGACTGGAAGCAGACAGAGGGAGCACAGACTTGGGATCTGGCTGCTCAGGTGACCTGCTTGCCCCAGATCCCCAGCTGCCCCCTGGTTTCCCTGGTAACCACATTAGCAGGCGAATGATTTTGTTCATTGTTTATTATTCATGGATGGATCAGGCCCTATGCAGGGTGCTGGTGACAGGAGAGGACTCAGACCTGGCTCGTGCCTCTGGGTCGCTCCCCACTAAGGCGTGTCCACCTTCCAGGCCCAGCAACGTGGGTCTCACTATTGCAGATCTGGCGGCTGGCCTAGACCGAGGGATGGGGACATTCCTGAGTCCCGATGAGCCCAGTCATGAAACAACATGAATAAATGGAAGCCCCTACCCTTTTGGCCAGTACACTGGGGCCTGGGTAACTGGGGGTCTGGAGAGCAGGAGCCACTCTTGGCCATGAAGCTGTTGCAACCTCCGACAGGAGGGAAGCCTGAGCCCTCTGGCATCTCCAGGTTGGCAGCCATACCCTCCACCACCCTGCCCTGGACCACCCAGTGCTTGGCAGCTCCTGGAGTCCATCCGTCTTGCTGGGTCCCATCTCCCAGATGCGAAATGGGAATGGTAGTACCTGTCCTGCATTGTCATAGTCCTGATAAATGCAACAATAGACAGGAAGGAGCTTTGGAATCCCCAGGGCTGTGAGACACCAAGCCCAGCTTGGTTTTAGAATCAGAACCTTGATTACTTCTCTGTGTTCCCAGCACTGATGTAGGATCTGGCTTGGAGCTGAGAAGCTGGCAGAACGTCATTATTAAGCTGATGTGGCCAGTGACGGTCTCCATCAGTGACACTCAGGACAGTGTGACCAGGGCCACCACGAGTGTTTTGTTGGCCTCTGCAGAGACTAGTTACTTTGCTTCCTTGGGAGTGTGCCTCTGTTAACCGACCTCACAGCTCTTGTATATAAAAAGCTCGAGGGATGTGCTGACTGCTGCATGCGGTGGAGGGACTGCAGCAGCTCTCGTGGTCAGGGTCTTTTGCCAGTGAGATTTCCCCTCCCTGTATCACAGATCGAGACTATGAGATCCAAACTCTGATCCTTTGCAAGGTTTAAACTTCACAGCATCTCTCTTTTTAAGCCAGGTGCCTGCTATTAATGAGAACAGATAGTTCGTTTCACAGGACTGGCTGGAGATGTGGCCCCTGTGGCACTGGTGCTTGGGACCCCTTCCCCTGGAAGTCAGCGACCCACAGTGTCATCTCAAAGGCTGTGGGGAGTCAGGCCATGACAGGCAGAGAAGGGGAGGGCTGTGTTCTGGGACTCCACGGGGCAGTGGCTGCAGCGGAGACCAGGTGGGGCCCGCCAAGTGGCTGCCGTGGCTGGGGGAGGGCACGGTCCCTGGCTCCCGCTCTGGAGGGGACCGTGTTGTGTCTTTCCTCCATCCCTGTTGCTCCACAGCCCTGCTTCTGGGTGGGGTCACAGCCGGCCTTGTAGCGAGGAGGGAATGAGGCCTTGTTGGTGAGGTGCCTGGCCCAGCGCTTGCTGCCCGCCCCCGGCCGTGAGGCTCCTGCAGCTGCCACGTTTCCCTTTTTGCTTTGGCCAGTGGGAAGCCAAAGGGCAGCTCAGCTTCAGTCCCTGTGGAGGACTCTGCTTCGTCCTCATGTATATGAAAACCGAGGCCAGATGGTTTTTTCCTTTTCCTTTTCCTTTTCCATTCTGTGTGTGGTGTTTGCGTAAGCCTCCTCCTGCCCTCTGTGAACCACGGGGGTCCCCAAAGGTAAACAAACACAGGCCGGCCAGGCCTGAGCACAGCCATGTGCCTCTCCCCGGGGCTGGGGCCAGGAGGCCAGCAGCTGGCTCCCTCTGCTCGTGCCAAGCCTTTCACCCGAGCACCAGCCCTGCAGTCACCAGCCCGGTCCCATCCCACGCCAGGCCCGCAGCGGTGTCCTCGTTGGATTCCCAGCCAGGCAGGTCTCCTCTGTGTCCTCGTCTTGGGCACCTGAGTGCGTGTTTAACGAGGCAGCGGTGGCTCCCAGCATCGAGGCTGGCTCAGGGAAGTCGATGAGATCAATCAGTCAAGGCCCACACGGACTGCATGTTCTCAGGGACAGCAGGCGCTGATCTAAACCTCATGGCCCTGGGCTCCCCCAAACAAGAGGGCTTGCATGGCTGACACAGCCACCCGCGGCCGGACCCTCGGGGGTGATAGGCTGGGGGCTTCCCCCACTCCCAGGCCCAGGACAGGGAGGGGAAGCGGATGTTTTCCCAGCACACAGGGACAGAGCCACATCTGAGCCCAGGGTTGTGTAATTGGAAGGAGACATCCTGCAGTCACGACAGGAGCCTCTTGCTGGACAGCCTTCCCGGGGTGCCAGCCTCAAGTGCTGGGACAAAGGCGCCCATCCACCCACTCCTGACCACGTCTGAGGATTTGGTGAAGCCCCAGTGGAGCACATGCCCCAGTCAGGACAGCTGGGGCCTGAGGTGATGGCACACAGCCAGGGAAAACCTGCCCTGTCCCCGAGCCCCAGCATGGCTTTGGAAGTCTCAAAAGCCCCCTGTATGTTTCCTGTGGCTACTGTAGCAGATGACCACAGAGTTGATGGCTCCAAACAACTTAAGTTTATACTCTTATAGTTCTGGAGGCCAGAAGTCCAAAGTCAGTCTCACATGGCTGAAATCAAGGTGTTAGCTGGGCAGGGTCCTTCTGAAGGTTCTAGGGGCCAATCTGTTTCCTTGCCATTTCCATGGAAAATGGAAAGGCCATTTATGTTCCATGGCCTCTTCTTGGTATCACCCCAGCCTTTTGCCTCCATCAACACATCTCCTCTTCTACAGTCAATCTCCATCTGCCTCCCTCTTATAAGGACCCTTGTGATTACCTTGGGCCCACCTGGATAATCAAGGATAATCTTCCTATCTCAGAATCCTATATTTGATCACATCTGCAAAATCCCATTTGCTGTATAAGGTGACACTCACAGGTTCCAATGATAGGGTTTTGGACATCTTTGGGGGGCATTAATGAGCCCAGGACACCCCCGTGCACCCTGGGCATCCCAATACCACCAGGACCTCCTGAGGTCACCTGAGCATGCCGACCTTGACCCATGGCTGGTGATGAGCCCCCACAAAGCACTACACCTGGCTCACACCCCCAGAGGTGGGTGCCAGGTGGAGAGACGTGCCAAACGGCTCAACAGTGCTGCCCTGGACACAGCCAGCGAGCTGCCTGGCTCTGCAGAGTTTATTTCTTAACACGGGAGCTCAGTTCTGAGCATGCAGGAGGAATCAGCTTGCTTGACGCCAGCCCCAGGACCTCGAGGGGCCTCGAGGGGTGCATCGAGGACTGAGACCCTCAAGAAGGTGGGCTCGGGGAAAGATAGCTGTGCCTCGTGCTGCCCGGAATGCTGCTTTGGAACGCTGCTTGAGCAGTGGATGGCCGGGTGCCCCTCCCGGTCGGTGAGCGGGGCTGCAGCCTGCTTGGCAGCTCGCCTCTGGGTCACCCTCAGTCCAGGACGTGTTCAGGAGATGCTGGGCAACGAGATGGGTGTCTGAGGCCCTGACAGGCGGGAGTCAGATGCAATCGCTGTTCTCACTGGAGTCAGATCCCCCTTCTCCCTCTGACATCTTGGATCACATACCAGTTTTTCTGAGTCCTCCCGGCGGGGGCAAGTGCCCACCCGCTCCCTTTTCCTTGGCTATGTGTCATCCCAATAACAACAGAGAGAAAAAGTTTTGCATTTGAGGAGCAGCGCTGAGAGCCATGGCCTTGGCAGTTCTAACGAGGTGACCAATATCAGCCCCAAACAGCACTTTCTCTTCTGCTTCGACCAGTCAGAGGCTGGGTGGTCGCCGGCACAAGGAGATCTCGCCATCTGGGGTAATCGTTCTAATCCCAGCAGCCCAGAGGTCCCTTCACAGCCCGATGCCCTGATCTGGGTGGAAGGGCCGTGGCCGGCAGCTGGAGGGGGACAGCGCGGACACTGCCTCTGCTGGAATCTGCAGCTGTGGATGGAGACATATCAGCGGGGAAGGCGACAGGGGTCCTCTGGGATAGCCCACTGCTGACCCTGTTCAGAAAGCTTTAAAACAATGTGGGGAAGGTGCTGGGAAGAATGGAGAAATGACTTGAAGGGGATGGCAGATATGGGGGCTCACTGCCCCCCAATTTTCTGCGGCCCTTTTGGAGTCCCAAGCAGTAAGGTCTGTAAAAATCAGATCAGTCTCCTAGGTCAGACACATGAAAAACCAGGGCCCGCGTTAGCAGTACCAACATGTAAGTGTCCTTTCTGCTCTGTACAGAAACAGTTTCCAGGAAAATCCATGTTAATCCCACAGCCATGACTCGTAGGACACCCAGATCAGCCAGAGTGACCACCTTGGAGTCTCAGCTGCTCTCTGCTGTGGCAACAGATGTCCTTTGAAACTACTCTATTAACCCTTGGCATCTGAGGTTGTCATTTGAATTACTGGAAATGTGTCACCCAAGTGATGCCATTTTGCAGACTAGATGGGAAAGCCTCTCCCAGGCAGGTCGATGGGCCCTGGGGTGGGCAGGGCACCTACAGACTCATCAGTCCCCTGCCAAGTGCCAGGACTTCTCTCTGCAGCCTTCCTGCAGGGGTGGGTTTCATGGTCCAGACAGTTCCCACCCCTCCTCAGAGGGGCCCAAGTCTATGGGGTCAGCAGGAGAAGTGAGGCTGCCCCTAAATGCACAACTGACGGCACCTGGCATGGCCTAGGCACCTGGGCCGGCAGGTGCTGCCAATTGAGATTCCTAGACCCAGGTCTGAGGAACCCAGAATCTCCAGGCCACACTCTGCCACCTCCCCAAAGCCATCTGCAAACCCAGGGACACTGCCTGGGCTCGGAAGGAGGCAGACCAGGCTTTTCAGGTCATCAGAAGATGGGGTGCAGACCAGGACACCAAAGCTGACTGGCACCTAAAAGCCCTGCTACCATGGGTCCTCCTGCCTTGAGATAGGGCTCCCTGGCCCACCCTTGGGGCATGAGGATGAGAGAGGACTCCTCAGCTATCCCAATGCCCCCTCACAGCCAGAACCCAGGAGCCCCTGCCAGGGAGCAGAGCAGAGTGGCCCCCAACAGCCTGGCTCCTCAGAAGGGCACTGGGACCAAATGGACAGGCAGGCACAATTACCCGATGGCACTTCGTTAGCAGGAGGCATGGGGCCGTCACTTGGCAGTAGGCGACAGTGAACGGGAGTGACAAGAAGCACTTGAATCCCGTTAGGGAATAATCAGCAGATGGGGCCGGTGGGCTGCCACACTGCCACCTCATGGAGCCACTGCATGGCCCCCGAGCACCCTCTCTGAAGACGCCCCCATCAGTGCTCTGAATGGTGAAGTGGGGAGTCCAGGAGCCCTCCAGAAGGGGGAGGCCTGGTAGTTCCTCAACTGGGTGAACAGTCGCTCCCCAGTGCCTGGCAGCCTGCCTGCCTTCAAGGTGGAGCCTGTGCCTGGGCCTTTCCCCATTTTACAGATGACAAAACAAGTCCAGACATGCAGCCAGCAGGTGCAAGCTAGGCTCCAGGCAGAGCTATGGTGGGGGGCACAGCCAGACGCTGCCCTCCCCACCAGAGCTTCCCTGAAGCAGAAGGTCCCGGGCCCCTGCATCCAGGGCCAGGAGGCAGCCTCCCTCCCGCCTGCTCTCCCAGGTGGGCATTGGCTTCCACAGACGGCAGACTGTAATGGGCTGGCGAGAAAAGCTACAATGAAAGCCAAAAATGAAATGCCTGTCCTCTCCCCTGCTACCCCGGATACGTTAGTCCTTAGGTAAGTAAAGTTCCCTGAATGTATTACCTAAAGAGACATACTCCCACGGTGGCTTTGGAATTGCTTCTTCAATAAATAAGGTGGTGCGTGCTAGAGAACCTGCCGGGCCAGGCTCACGTCCTGGCCTGCGCAGCCTGTCTCCCCATCTGCTGCGCGCTCACGACCAAGTCCAGTCTTTGTGTGCCCTCGCTGTTCAGCTGCCCCATTCTCATTGCCTTTGGTTTTGTCCTGAAACTCGTGTCCCTATTTAATTCATTTATGTAACAAGGCTCCTGTGACATCCACTCCTTTCTGTTGAATCCTAGCTTCCTCAGGGTTTCAGGGGAGAAGTCCTGCTGGACAGTCACTGCAGTGAGGACCAGAAGTCACCCCCAATCTGGAGTGGCCCCTCTTGCCCCTGGGGTCCTCCTGGGCTCAGGGCTGAAAATTCGTCTTTGTTGTTCCCCTCCCCTTGTAGATGGCCGCTCTCCAGAGCCCCTTCTACGGGGATAAAATGAATCTGTTCTCCCTCTGCCAGAAGATCGAGCAGTGTGACTACCCGCCTCTCCCTGAGGAGCATTACTCAGAGAAGGTGAGTTTGCTGAAGCCAGAGGCAAGCCAGGGAGCCTTGGGCGGCCAGTTCCAAACCAGCACGGCTATGGGGTTGAGCTTGACACTTAACAGGGTGGAGAAGGGAAGTTATCTGGAAAAGTAACTGGGTGGGGGTGGTGAGGAGGGAACATAGATGAATTTTACTAAAGAAGGGGTTCCACAGACACCCGGCGTGGGGCTCAAAGGCAGGAAGCAGCAGGAGCTGGCATGCTTCTGCCCATCTTGCTCCTGCTTGCTGCTGCAGGTCCCAAGCACGGGCTCCATGTGGTGCCATACGCTGGGATTCGGAGGTGGGAAGGGGCAGGGCCCCAGTTCCCCCAATACCACCAGTGGCTGCTATTCCCCTCCCGAGACACAAAACCACGGCAAGCAGACTGTTTGGTCTCCTTATTATAACAGACCGAAGTCACACCTTGGGTTTTTATTTTCAACATCTTACACTGGGTGCAGGGGCTCTGGACACAGACTCTGACAGGCCTGACATCGGGCCACACCTGTGTGTGAGAGAAGATAGGGCTAGTGTCATCTCCTTCATGGGTACTGTGTGGGGCTGAAATGCCAGGTTTGACAGCACAGCACTGGTTAAAGGTGTAGACAGACACAGGTTTACACACACCCTTCACTGTTCTTGGGCGAGTCACTTGACTTCCCTGAGTCTCAGTTTCTTCATCTGTAAAAAGAGGATAATACTAGAATCTTCGTACAGGATCAGCGTAAGAATTAGGGTCATAATGCAGGTCACATGCTCAGTCTAGCACCAGGCTGACATTTACCACCATCATCAAAAGTAGCCACTGGACAGAGCAGCAGGCCTGGCCCAGAGTAAATGCTCACTAAATGCCAGCTATTACCATTGCTTCTGCTGAAGGCCAGTATTAGTGGATGTGAATCTGAGCCTTCGCCGACAGCCCTGTGGGACCACAGGCCCATTGCCTTGTGATAACAACACACTTACTGTGTTAAATCCCCCCCTCACCCCATCTTACCAATAAGGAAGCTGAGACACAAATGGAACTTGCCCAGGGTGAGGTAACAGAGCTTGTAAGTAGGGAGGCAGGATCTGAACACAGATGAAAAGTCAGAGCCTGCACCTAGGCACTGAGCCATTCTGTTTCTTGACAGGGGACCTTCAGCAGCTTATCATCTAGTTGGGGTGAGACTTTGGAAGGGGCATCCTTGTTCCCCAGGGGCCGGGGTAGGCCAATCTGCACAGACCAGGTCTCCACGGTGCTCTGACCGTCCTTTGCAGCCTCTGTGCTGAATGCCACGCTTGCTGGCCTGGCAGACTCCCGGGGCGGGGGAGTGAGGGCCTGGGGCGCTGCGGCACCTTTCCCCTCCTGGCTTGCATGCCAGTGGCTTGCAGAGTTCCTACCTGCAGCTTCAGAGTAAGTACTCGTGCTCTCCAGTGGAAGATGGCAGGAAAGGAAAAACTAGCTGCATTTGTCTCCAAAGTTATCGGTTGCGTTTGCTTTTTCTTTTCTCATCTTGTGTTTAAATTTGGACTTCTGTACTGTTCAGAAGCAAGAAGCTTAGCCATGCAACTTGCAGCAAATCCAACTTCTCTGCACTTCAGTTACCTGTCCTCACAGGAGCTGAAAAGAACACCCTACCCCCCCACCCCTATCCCCACCCCAAGCCCTCAGCCCCCTTCTGTCCTGCCAGCCATTCCATCTTCACTAGCTCCTACTTGCAAGCACCTGGCTCTCACCAGTTCTGTGCAGCATTTCTAGGCCTGGGGAGCAAGAGGCACCCCTTAGCACACCCCAGTTTTGAGGTTATATTGAAATGAAAATAAGACCCTTTATTATTCATGTTTTGTTTCTCTTGATTTCTGAACATTTCAAATATGAACTTATTGCTAACTTTGTGGTCTACTCGTAAGTGAGTTCATGTCACAAAGACTTCACCTTAATCTGGTTTCCTTGGGTATTTGAACCTATCAGAGGCCAACCACAGCTACCTACCCCTGAATATTGTAAGGTTCATAAAAGTACTGTCTCGTCCATAGGTGACTTCTGACTCCAGGAGTGTCCAAGCAGGCTGCAAGCCATTGTCATATGTTCAGGGGCTTCCCAGTGTTTACAAAGCAGTGGAATCCCTAAAAGGCATGCACAGAGGTTGGAGGGGATGCCCTAGGGCTTATCCAGAGGAACCCCTTGTGTGCAGGGAGCCCAGGCCCTCTCGGCACAGGGTGTGTGTGCGGCGTAGCCCCTGGGCCTCTCCAGACTCCCTGAGTGTGGCCACTAAGTCCACTTTAGCCTCCTCTTGTTCAGGACCTCCCCTCTCCCTGCTGCCGACCACAACCCCGCAGGATGGGCCAGCTCCTCCAGCAGCAGGTATTTCAAAGAAAAAGTGCAGTGAGCCTAGTGATGCAAGTTAACATGTAGGCTTTCTAAGGTCATTATTTTAATTACCATTAAAATAATTGGCACTCTGGCTATCAGAAGAACGGGAGGTGATCAGAGGCACAAGTTGCCCCTCCCCCACCTTGAGCAGGAGCAGCCTTCAGTGTCTGTATAATTAAAAGCTCCGTCTTTCATGAGCACAATAAAGAGGCCAGGGGGTGGGCAGACTGCAGCCCTGCTGCATGTTAATGCATTTATTATGATCAATAAGCCCTTTCCTTGAGTTTTGTCCTCTGGTTTAGGCATCTGTGACTGACAGCAGACACACACGCACCTGCGCACACAGAAATAGATTTGCCCAGTGGTATGAACAGTGACAGTTCAAAATTATTTGGAAGTAACCACTCTAGAGTCTGAGTGGGACTTTGGGGCCAGACAGGCCTAGCAGTGCTCCTGGCTATCCCTTGGGAGCTGTGCAGCTGCCATTTACCCCCGCTAAGCATCCTTCACCTCTGATGGGGACATTAGTACCGTCTTCCAGTTGCAATGACGTCTAATGCATTAACATAGATAAGGCTGCTTTCTTAAAAGTAACACATGCCATTCTCTCCCCTGCAGTTACGAGAACTGGTCAGTATGTGCATCTACCCTGACCCCAACCAGAGACCTGACATCGGATACGTGCACCAGGTAGCCAAACAGATGCACATCTGGATGTCAAGCACCTGAACGTGGCTGCACCACAACTTATCCGCGGTCAGCACCACTTTGCCTTACCTGAGTCTTCTCTCCAAGTGGCCACCTGGTAGCCTAGAACAGCTAAGATAAGAGGGTTCCTCAGGCTCGCCAAAGGGGCCGGGCTTCACAGCAGATGCTGACTGCAGAGCAGCTGGTGGGAGGGGCGCTGGTCACATGTTACTGATGGTCATATTCAAAGTCCTTTCTTTATACTGTGTGGACAGTCTCAGCTGGCTTAACAAGGGTATGTGGTTCAGTGAGCCACTGACATCCCACCTTGTATCTGGAATGTAATGTGAATTTTTAGGGTAATTCCTTCAGTGACCTGTCAAGGCTTATACTAACAGGAGACTTGCAGAACTGTGTGATTTGTGTAGTAAACCTTTGAAAAAGGTTAGTAGCAAGTTCAGTTTAGTTCTTACTATCTTTTCAATCAAGCTGTGTGCTTAATTTACTCTGTTGTAATGGGATAAAGTTTAAGTGGGGCGGAGATTTTGCTAATATTTGTATCTATGTTTTATAACTTGATGGATGACAATGAGGTGAACCCAGCACATGGCATAGACATCACCAGGCAAATGGTATTGGAAAGCCAGGAGTGTTCTCCTTACAGTCTACTCCAGCCATCTTCTCCTGAACACCTGCCAAGGACCACACACTCATCTCCTCCTTGAATGCTGGCGGTTCATTTCGTGATCAGTGTTAAGCATTTTCCTCCATGGTTTTTTTTAGCCTTTCTGAGCCTTAGTTTCCTCATCTGTAAAATGGGACTAGTAGTATCTACCTTCAGGGTTGCTGACAGAATTTGAAATAAAATATGCAAGATAGCTAGCACATTGTAGATGATCCAAAAGTGGTAGCCACTCATCCCTTCACAAAACTTAAGTCCATGGACCATGTAATTCAAGAATTAAAGTACAGCTGTATCATATGTAGGAAACCCAAAATGTGTTCATTTTATTTCTTGTTCCCAAATAGGATTAACTGTGAAGACTAATTTATAAATGTGAACTTAAGGAAAACTCAAGCTCTGAAGGAAATAGCTTGAATTGTTTTTATATACTCAAGTTAACCCTCAAATGATCTAAGCTGTCATCACTGACTTGGTGACAGTGCAGCCCTCCAGATAGGAGCACCATTGGCACTTTGGTCAGGTGCTTCCTGACACTTACCTGGCTGCCTGTGGCAACCTCGCTGGCCAGGCTTCCCTGGGGATAGAACACCTGGTGCGGGCCACTGCTGTTTCCACGAGTGAACTCTGTTCTACTGTAACACTGTCGGGCTCGAGAGATTCTCTCCAGATCAGCCTTTGCTCTGTACTTGTTCTCCATGTTTGAAATAAAACGGGGTAAGAGGAGTTACTTCTGTGAAAGGGTATGATTCATGGATGATTTTAAAACAGCTTCAGTTTTTGCTCTTAAACCAGTAGATCCTAAATGTAGAACAGCGTCAGCAGCAAAATTTTTTGAGGAGCCTTTAAAAACATAACTTCCCAGGCTCCAGACATTCTGAGTAATCCTGGAATTTTTTTAAGGTCCGTAAATAATTTTAGATAATCATCAGCCAAGTTGCTGCCCTCAATAATTTCATTGTTCTCCCTAGCCCACTCCCAGAAGTTTTAACAAGGGAAGCTGGCCTGAGAGTGGGTTTACCCTGGAATGTTCTTTACAGGGGAGAATCAAGTCCTTGTCTCCTTCCTAGCACTTACCACTGAAAGTTTTTCTGACTCCAGACAAATTTTTTACAAGTACTCTGCTTATGGCTCTCAGAGCCCCAACTGTGTCACTGTGTCTCCCCCTGGCATGATCAGCCTCAGCACAAAGATGTTTCTCAGAGCCCCAACTGTGTCACTGTGTCTCCCCCTGGCATGATCAGCCTCAGCACAAAGATGAACTTGGTTTCTGCACGCCAGCGGCTTTCCACAGCATGAGAACAATCTGCCTAACAGGACCCTGTGTCAGTGTACAATCTCAACCACTCACCAGGCCTGAGTGTTTGTGAAATGATCATGTCCTAATTATTACAAAACAGTAAACCCCAAAACGTTCATTTGATTTCCATGAAACTGGCCAAAGTACAGTTCACCCAGTTTCTTGTAGCTATGACAAAGCCAACTACCCACCTGCCCACTTTTTCTTGAGACTTACAACTGAGCTGGGTTTGTAAACTTGAACTTGGAGTTTCATGTTTGACATTTTTTTCCTGTTTGGCTGCTTGGTTGTAGAAGGCTGTGCTGCATTCATCACCCTTTTTAAAAAAAACAAAAACGGGCCACCCTGAACAAAGAGAAAGTCTATTAGCACAAGAAGTGGGTATAAATGTTCATCCGAAGCATCGAAGTAACCCAATCTGACTTCTGGCAACAGTTGAGGCCAGGTCTGTTTTCAGAGGGTCACAGTGCTCTTACGCTCGCCTGAAACCCACACTGGTACTCACGGAGGGATTAACATCCTGAAAGTTAGGCCAGGGGATGGTCCTTAGTGGCCCCCAAACAAAACACACCACACTTCCCAGACCTCAGCCGCCCAACTTGTTTTTCATTTGTTTATTGAGTTTGATTCAACAAACCAAATGAATGTCTTACAGGGGCCTCCAATGCCCCAGCCCTCTAGAGCAATAACCAGCCACCCACGGATGCCACTCAGGAGGTGTCCATCGTTTGGACTGTTTCTTCCAGCACCTCAATTTCCAAGGTAGTGACTTTTTCTGTGAGGACCGCAGTGGTCCCCTTCTCACACCTGTACCGGCCAAACCTAGTGAGAGAAAAACAAAAGCACAGAGTTAGGAAGCCCCTCAAGGTGGCAAACAGAGGGCTGGAGAATGGCAAGTGCTCAGGAGAGGCAGCCGGTAGGCTGGACTGGAATGCTGGCTCTCCTGATTCCTGTGCTGTGACACAGGGGGACTCAACTTCCCCAAGGCTCACTTTCCTCAGCTCTCAGGTACTGCAAAACAGGGACACCTGGTAGGTATATAATACACATTCAATGAGACAATATAGAGAGCACCTGGCACTTATGGGTACTCAAATTTCCTTCCACCATCTCACCATCCCCAGTACGTGTTGGAAAACACTTGGTCATTTGACTTCAAGCTCTGACCTCCCTAAAGCACCTTCTAGTAACCAGTAGGAAGTAAATCCTTTCATTAAACTGTGCTTGTCCTTCTCTCATGCAGCAAGAAGGATGACTTAACTATTGTCTCACACACTTAAAAAACATCTGGATGTATAAGCAGTATAAAAATGATTCCCAGCCAGACTCTCGGCTAGTCACTTTAGACTGCACTCTCTAGACTCAAGAAAGGAGAGTTAAATGTCCCTTTCAGGGACACAGTGGATCACCATCAGGACGTACCCAATACTTTCTTCCTTGGAGTGAATCTGAGAGAGGTTTCTCTGAACACAAAGAGGTCTATGAGATACATACTGTTAATTCTCACACTGGGGCCAGGAATTACGGTACCATCAAATGGCTGCACAAACCCAGCTGTTCCTCTGGTCTGTCCCTAGCTGAGCCAGTATTTCTATCAGCCTGGCATGGACTAACAGAAGGCTACTGGCTGTGCCATGACCACGTGTTCCTGGAAAACCCATCCTCTCAAATGGGCACCTGGCCCCAAAGAGGGAAAAGGAAGCAGAAAAAGGAGGACAACATACAGAGTTCTATGTCAAATTCAGGAGCTTGGACAACACAGAACAGCTTGCCTTAATGTTGCAAAGCCTTCCCACCTCCAAGACACTCTTAATGTATCCAAGCAGCAGCACCTTTGGAAAGTGTGCCCCTCCCTCTCCCTTGTTGGTTTGAAGATGTCTCTCATTGCCCCCAGGATGGATCCCAGGTGGCAGCATGCAATCCTGAAGCCAGAGTCCCACCTGTGCCTGATTCATCTGAACTGCACCTTGATGTCTCTGAGAGGCTTGGACACATGAAGCCTCTCACCACCCTAGGTGACAGTGCCTGGCTTCAGCAGCATACAGGGAGGGCTCCGACCTTAAGCAGCAGACTACAAACAGGGCTGAGAGCAGAGCAGGCCACACGGAATTACAAGGCAAGGCCTACACTGGTGCTGGGCACAGGATGCCTGCCCAGGCCCCTGGTTCTGCCCCCACCCTGACTGTCCACTCTGGGAAAGGGGTCCCTAACCAGGAAGTGCCCCCTTCATCAGTCACAGGCAGAGAAGATGACAGTGAGAGATTCCAGAGTGTGCAGACACTATTGCTGCAGTGCCCCCTGCCCCAGGGCATTAGGTGGGAGCAGCTCCATCTGGAGGACAGGTCACTGCAGACCTACCACGTGCCCAGCACCTTCTACACCACCTGACTGAGCCACATGGCTAGCTGACAAGGTCCTTTTGTTTGCGTGTGTTTAGTCTCCTTTACAGATGAGTACCCTCTATCCCATGGAGTAAGACATGCCACTGCCGTGCTTCCTTCTGGAGAAGGACTCCTGCACTGAGCATGGCTCCTTGTGCAACCACAAATCCTCCTACTAATGGCTCAATCGTGGCTTTCAGAATCCTCACCCAGGATACTGTTCAGTCTGGACAGAGCCTTCCTTCTGGAGAAGGACTCCTGCACTGAGCATGGCTCCTTGTGCAACCACAAATCCTCCTTCTAATGGCTCAATCGTGGCTTTCAGAATCCTCACCCAGGATACTGTTCAGTCTGGACAGAGCGTAACCATCCCCCTCCCCATCACCTCTTCATCATGGACTTGTTCAAGTCACACAGCATCTTGCGAGTTAACCAGGGAAGCAGGCCATGCAGGGAACTTGGCTCCCATCCTCAGGGAGCCTGACAAGGCCTGCTTCCCCAACACAGCTCTGGGCCTGAATGGTTGCTTCCCTTCCTGCTCAAAGCCCAAGGGACTTCATGGGCACATCAGAGATCTCCTAGTCCAACTCCATCATCTCAGAGACTGACTTACCGAAAGTCACCAAGCCATCCACTGACACTCCCCAGCCCTGCACCAGAGCTCTCTGCTGCTACACGGCCCTACCCCACCAAGAACACACTGAGCTTCCACAGTGCTGCATGCAGACCACAATGAACATCTGCTGGTTTTGAACATTCTATTCTTTCCTTGTGACTCACTCCTGATGTAGAGTTGAGTACAGGTAGAGGGTTAAAACAAGCATTCCAAAAGGCAACACCGGCTATCCTCCAGCCTAGCTGTGGGGCTAAATGGGAGGTGGCAGAGACTATAAATATTGCGGTCATCTGCTCGGATGAATGCAGCTGGAGGCAGAGCCCAGGGAACCACATCCGGAGCTGCCAGGGCTCTCAAAGGAGGTCAGGAGCCACAGGGTGGCCATGCAGGTGGACAACCAGGAGGAACTGCAAGTGAGTGGCTCACCTGTACACACCCCTACCACCAGGTTTGAAACCTTCCAGTTTTGTTCAGCAAACCAACTAGAACCTTATCCTCCTGCTCTGAGCCTGGGCGGCACCACCAAGGCTAGGTGCCATGACCCCTTCTAGTGTAGCAACACCAGTTAGCTCCCAAGGCTCACTTCTGGAGGCTGTCAACACTGGTTTGTAACTCTGTGGAGTCTGGGACCACTATAAGGAAAAGCTATGGGCTGGCTGCCCTGAAAAATGCACCTTCTCGCAGATGTATTTCATACAGAATTTGGCCGATTCTTTTAAGAAACTTGAGAAAAGCCAGCAAATGATTCAAACCTCTCCTCTGCCACTCCAGCCCAGGGCTCTTTCCTGGGCCCAACTTCGCCTCTCCCATCAACATTTTACAAATTAAATTACTTTTCTACACCTAACAGCAGCCCGCTGTCATAAAGCAAACGATGATTCAAAGTTTTGTGTGTAAGGCTAATTTAGGAACACTGGATTTACCTAATGTGGGTAAGAATCAAGAAAACCCTGTCCAGATGTCATGGAGATATCAAAGGTGGCCACAAAGCCAGGTGACATGGGAAGAATTTTATCTCCTTCACTCACCTGGTCCCCTTCTTGTTGGGCACTGAGTACGGGCGGAGAAAATCCAGCTTGCTCTTGCTGATGACACAGAGATCAATGTTACTTCCAGACCCCAAGTCATTGAAGATGCCAGCTGCAATGGCTTCGCTCACCAGCTTCTTGGCTTCCTCTTCCTGAGAAAGAGAATGGCAGCAATAATTTCCACAGCTGAACCAAGGGCCTGCTCAGAAGTCCACAAAGTGCTTCCACAAGCAGTGTGCAAAATCATCTGGGAGGTAGCCACTGTTTTCCAATGCCCATGTTACAGATGGACAAAAGAGCCAAAGTACCTCACTCACTTGCCCAAAGCTCCTCAGCTGGTAAGTGGGGGGCCTGGGCCTTTCAAATCCTTTATGCATGCACCGCCTCTTCACCACAAAACTGGGAACTATGGGCTGACAGAGAGCATTTATCATCTAAAACAGTGATTAGTAAACTTTTCTTGTAAAGGCCCAGGCAGTATGTTATTTAGGCTTTGTGGGCATACGGTTTCGTCACAACTACTCAATTCCGTCATGGTGGCACAAAACAGCCACAGACAGTACACAAACAAATGGGTACAACTGTGTTCCAATAAAATTTTGTTAACAATAACAGGTGGTGGGCTAGATCTGGCCCAGGGACTGTAGTTCACTAATCCTTGACCAAAAATGTCCAAAAATGTCTGAAATCTACTTCCTGACAACATAATGGAAAAAGTAAATATCGTGGAGGGAGTAAAACTAACACCAAAACACAGCAGTAGTTCTGGGAAAATGGTGACAGAGTCAAGGGTGGGACCTCCTGCCCAAGAGAATCTATTTCTTGCTACTAATGAGCCAACACGTTCACCAAAGTGATTCATTACTTTAAAAAGGAAGTCTAAGTTTCCAACAGTTACTGGTGAACAGGTGGTTTAATTCCTTTGTTATCCAGTAAGGCCTATCATGTGCCAGGTCCTATGCTAGAGCAAGGGCTGCAGAGATGGATGAGGCCTTAAAGTCCCTGTCCTCTTGGGGCTTAGAGTCCAGTGGGGGGGCATCAGACCAAAGTAACTACAATGCAGTGTGATAAGGGCTAATGGATAACTGAAAAGTAGGTGTGGGAACACTAGCGGAATCAGTAAAGCTTCAAGGAGGGCTAAAAGACAGGCTGTGCACGAGGCACTCAGAAGACAGCAGTGAAACAGCAGACAGCAGGGCAGGACCTGGGGAACACCAAGTTCAAGCTCCTTATGTAACAAGGACAAAAATGAATCAACCAACCTTCCAAAGAAGAGAATCTAACTTTTTTTTCCCCTAAAGATGACTAGTTAGGGGATCTTAACCCTTGATTGGTGTTGTCAGCACCACGCTCTCCCAAGTGAGCTAACCGGCTATCCCTATGTAGGGATCCGAACCCATGGCCTTGGTGTTATCAGCACCACACTCTCCCGAGTGAGCCATGGGCTGGCCCCGGAAATCTAACCTCTGCTTGCAGCACCTTCCCAATCCACCAGGGCATGACAGTCCATAAACATGCAAGCTGAACTATAGAGCTCATCCAGGTAACACCCTTTGAGAAACACAGACTCCCTGCCCAAAATCCAGCCTGAGATCCTCAAAGCACATTCACTAACTTCAAGTTGTGAGAAGATGGAGCCCCCTCAGGGCTCCTGCTCCTCCGCCTGCCCCAAGCCAGATTGGGATTCCAGGGACATGAGCGCCCTCTACAGACTCAGAGAAGGATGGAGGAAACTCTGCTGGAAGTGGGATCCTCGGCAAACCAGCAGCAGATAGGGTGTTATTTTGATCTTTATCCCCCAGGTTTTTTCACTTCCTGGGTGACACCTCTGTAGGGCCAATGAAGCCAGTTCTTCTCTTGTACATATACTGTCCCATAAGAAATCATTCAAACAGTACCTTTTAATCAGGAATTCTCAACAGTCTATGAGGCCAAAATCTTACCACCAGTGAAGGTGGTAGCCTAGAAAGCATCTTATATAAGGAGATGACTGCTGCTGATGCTACCATACAGACAGCAAAAACTGACCACTATTTTAACAAATGCAATCACTGCAATCTCATTCCAACTTGTTTTGCATATTAAATGACCTTAGGTTTATGTGTGCGCACGTCCACACCCTGGGAGCACACCTTGCTCAATCCCCTGCTACTGGCCCATATCGCTTCTCCCCCTTTCTTCTCTGCCATTTAACTATTTCCTTTGCTTTGTTTTTTCTCATCACTGCCGCTGGTGTTTTGAGCAAGCCAACAGTACCTAGTGGATATCACAAATCCTGCTGACAGCACTTAGGACTACAGATTTAAACTTCCCAAAGGATTTTATTTTGGGAGATGGGGGAAGATTTAGAGGAAACTGAAATATACAAATGGAGACATGCATCTCTAAAGCTAATCAATTTGGGCACACAGCTGACAGTACTATAATATTACAGGTGATTCTCCCTCTATTTTGCAAACATTCTGTGAGTAGATAACAGATAAAACTTAAAATGTGAAAATTTTCTTTTTTTTTTTGTCTTTTTTCGTGACCGGCTACAGATCGCAACCCTCAGTGTCGCGCCTGTACCGGACCAGGACCGGCAACGGGATCGCAACCCTCGGTGTTGCGCCCGCACCTCGCTCAGCCAGTGAGCGGCCGGTCTGTATGTGGGATCCGAACCCTCGGCGGGAGCGTCGCCGCGCTCCCAAGCAGCACACTGTAGCAGTGCGCCACCGGGCCGGCCCTAAAATGTGAAAATTTTGACACGTATTATGTAGGTAGATTTACTCATATAATTATCATGTGTGCTGTTATTTAAGTGTAAATAAATGCTTTTTTAAAATTAGGAATATATATATCTTTTAAATTCCTTTCCTCCCACCAATTCTAGAGAGGATCATTCCTTAAGTAAGAAAGTCTCACAAGTCCCCGACTTTGTTTCCCCAGTCCCACACTCCTCTCATATACACAGGACTGAAGACATGAAATGGAATAACCTTACATTTACTGAATACCTACTATAAATGTGCCAAGTACTGAGTTAGGCACTTTGACAATCACTGTCATGTTTACCCCTGCCCCCAACCTTCTTTTGAAGTTGGTATTGTCAGAAACTATGGCTGAGAGGGAATGACTATCCCAAGGTCATACAGATGTTAAATAGTAAAACAGATTAATTGGGCTCCAGAGCAAGAGGGCCACCCACCGCACACACCAGCTTACAAGTAACCTTCCTCAGGCTGGGGGCTCCTCAGCTAGCCCCCGTTTCGGGGCTATGTCACTCACTCCCCATCACAGAAGAGCCTCAGAACCTGGGCAAGTTTAAGAGAAGAAGGACAGTGGTTGCCAATTTCTCTTTGGACCAACTAGCAGCTCCTCTGATGGTCATTTCTATTGTGTTTCTCAACATGCTCACAGATTACCACCTAAAGGACCTCTTCACTCTCAACCAAGTTGGAGTAACATTTCTACAATGTAATGTCAGAGACCAATATTAAGATCTAAAGTCTTATTTCACATATTCCCCCCACTACCCAAAACCCTCAAAACATAAAGAGGATGAAAATTATCAAGGTTCTATTTATTATCTTCTCACTATTTCATAGTTAATGTCTTCAACAAATATTTATAAACACCTACTATGTTCCAGGAACTGCTTCATATGTTGAATATTGTCTTTGACTACAGTATTTCCATACACAGAATTCTAGACACATATGCAAATATGCTACTGGGCATATTCATACTGTGTTTGCTTTATAGTGGAATTTCGCAATTAAACAACTTTTGTCTTTAACATGTGCTACCAAATATTTAAGAAAACTATCAAGAAAAACCACAAACTAAAGGCAAGAGGTGGGGAAAACACCACATTTTTATCTGTCTCTGGCCCACAATAAAAGCAGAAAGCATTGTTTCTTCCTTTTGGATTCATTCTTCATAGGGAAATTGCAGCTCCTTTTTCTGGATCTTTTTCTGGATCATGCAGAGTGACCCGAGTCCTGAGCAGCATCTGCCTGGGGACAGCTGCTACAAAGGGGCTCTGACTAGGGCTCTGCAGAGCCTGTGACCCCAGCTGGTCAGGCCCAGGTGCAATGCTCTCCCCTAGCCAGCTGCTCATGGATTTATGCCGCTAGTCACAAGGGAACTTGGATTCAGTGTATAGACAGACCAGCAGGGCTCATCCCAGCTACTAGAAAAATGGCCCTCCAGGCCAATGCCAGCTTCATTTTATTTTGAGATACTCAGCTAAAAGACCACCATGACCCTGGTGATTGAATGCCAGTTGGGAGACCCAGGTTCAAGGTCATCTGGCAGACGTGGAAGCAGACAGACTGGGTTTGAATCCACACTTTTCTACTTACTGCTGTGCAACCCTGGGCAAGTCATTTTACCTCTCTGAGTTCATGCTCCTGCTCTGTAATGCAATAATAAATCCTACTTCACAGGACTATTGCCAAAATTGGAAATAAAGGAGAGAAAGCACCCACTATAGTATATGGCACATAGCTGTTGCTTAATAAACAGTAACTTATTTAATAAAGCAAGCCAGAGGGCTCCTGAAAACACAATTTATCTCTAAGTAGCAACTGCCTGTACCAAACCCCGGTTCAAGAGAAAGAGATCCAAACAAACTTGCTGACAAATCTTCACACGGTGCCATGGAGAAGTTCCTGTAATAATTAATCCAAGCAAAAAGCACACTCCCTAAAAGTTCAGAGAATATAAAAGGAACACTTCCTGCTTTATGGCTACAAAGACCAAACTAACTGGGAATATCAGTCCCCCGGGCCACCCCTGCTTCTTAAATGAGATTACAATAAGAGTGATGTACTGTAGTACAAGTCAGCTGTGACAAGCAGCACTTTATAGAGCTATCTGTTTGTCTCCATCACTGCATCGCACAATGTGTCCCTGGACTCCAATGTGCAGCTCCATTTACCGCTACATGACAAATGGGCAGCACTTGTAAAAGGCACAAAGAGGTCCACGTCGGCCATGTAATGGTCACCACAGCTGTACCCGAGTGCTTGAGGGGACAAAACAGACCCCCAAGTTCATTAAACTGACCAGTAATGGATCTTTCAAAAAGTGCCTTAGGAATCGTACAGAAAAGGCTAAAATAAATAACTCAGCATGGAAGGCTAATCTGAAATGGTGTTTGATAAATTATTTATAACACAGGCGATTGCCTGCATTTAATATTGGAGCTACTAGTAGCATCTTTAAAAGATGATTTATGTGTTGTAATGCTATTAAACTTTATATTGGCCCACTGCTAGCTATAAAGTCTGCTGAGATTTAGAGAATGAGTTTTAAACTGTCACTGCAACATCATAGGAGATGGAGACTGTATTAAATCTTTACTTTAAACCTGTTATCTAGAGAGTTGCATTTTGTAGACACTCACAAACTGATAGATTACCTTGGCATCCACTATGATCCAGGTCCAAAATAGCACTGCAAAGAAACTTTTCCACATTATTCTTGTCTACAGCAACAATCGAATTTCTCTTCTTAAGTGATTATCAGATTGGGAATGTCACTGGAGTGAAATGTAGGAGTGCCAGCCAATGGGCACCCTGGACAGCTCAGCATCAGGTTAATAATCTTTAAATAAACCCTCTACATTTGACTGTTTAGTTATCCATACAGAACAGTGCTTTACCTACATTGGGGGCAGGCACAATGTTAAATATACATTTGAATGAAAACCTAACATACTATTTTAGATACAGCTTTGGAATGTGAAAATACATACATATGGCAAGTCATTTGAAATAATTTGTAACTAAAATTTTTTTAAGTATTTAAAAAGAGGGCCAGCTCGTGGCTCACTTGGAAGAGTGTGGTGCTGATAACGGGTTCGGATCCCTATATAGGGATGCCCAGTTAGCTCACCTGGGAAAGCATGGTGCTAACACCACCAAGTCAAAGATTAAGATCCATCCCCTTACCGGTCATCTTTTTAAAAAAAAAAAAAAAGAATTTAGAAAGAAATAATATTAGTTATTTGCTAGCAAATAGATTCCGTTTTTGTAGCTGAGAAGCTGACTGACATAAGGGGGTGGAAAACAGGGCTCACCCGGCTCCACTGTTTTTCAGGGCACCACAGAAGTGTCCCTTTGCCATCTGTCCCACCTCCACGCCAGGAGTCAGGGGCAGTGGCTCTGCTACCCATGCTCAGGGGGAATAAGAAGTGGACAGCATCAGAGCTGAGCTCGCACACAACTTTCATCAACTGTCCTATTTGCTACTGAATCTGTATTTAGTCCCCAACAGTTTGCTCTGTTACTGACAACTACTGATTTAACTCGGTAAGAACTGAAGTGTTGGGAGGGTTGGGGAAATGGTGGCCAAAAGATACAACATTTCAATTAGGAGGGCTGGCTGGTTAGCTTGGTTGGTCAGAATGCAGCCTGATAACAATGAGGTCATGGGTTCAGGTCCCCGCACAGGCCAGGTACCAGAGTTTCAGTTACGAGGAACAAGTTCAATAGAGCCACTGTACAACATGGTGACTACAGGTAATGACATGTGTCATACTCTTGAAGACTGCAAAGAGAGTAGATTTTCAGTGTTCTCACCACAGAGAAGAAGTGAGGGAATGCATATGTTAATTAGCTCAATTTAGCCATTCTACAATGTATGCATATTTCAAAACATCACTTTGTATATGATATATACAATATTTGTCAATCAAAAAAATATTAATTTTTAAAAATAATTTAATCAATTCAAATTCATCTTGAAAAATCTGTATTATCTTCTGTCACTCTGATTTGAAACAGCAAAAAATTCTACTGCTCTGATGATGTGCAGCAGAGCAGACAAAAGTCTGGCTGTGATGAGTTTGGACTCTAAAAAGAGAGGACCAAAATTCCGCACCTCAGGGGTGCGCCTCACGCCTTCTCCATCTTGGTATCCCAGCAACCAGCACGATGTTTGGCGTATACATCAACAAATGAAAAAATGAAACATTAACTTAAAATGCATGCATGGCTTTGCCAAACTCAAGGACAAAATTATGAGACACATCAATACCAAATGAGGTAATTCCAAAATGGCACCAGTCTCAACTGGGGACCCTTCAAAGACACACTCTGGAGAGGAAGAGGTTTGAACACAGTGTTTTGTAGTGGCCTGTTGACACGCTGAGGTTCTGACAAAGCCATTGATGCGGCCTGAAGGAGTCATTAATGGCTGATGGTTGAATAAAATTTAAAGAGCTCAAAAAAGTGTTTAAAACAGTCCCCCAAAAGCAGTATGCTTCCTGCACTGTGTGACAGACCTGATGTATCCCATGTGTAGTCACGTATTTTACAGTGAAAAAAGTTAATTTTTTTCAGACTGGGCTGTGTGACAAAACCAAAGGTGTCCAGGTTTGGGGTTTGGCTCGAGCTGCTTAAGTAAACATGCCCTGCATGTATGACACCTGGGGACTGTGGCACATCATCAAGACTCAGCTGGTGCTGAGTGGGCCACAGAGCAGACAGTGAGTCAGTGACTGGGTCTTGATCTAGGTGGTATGGCCACTTCTTTCCTCAACAGCTTTTTTTGATACCAGGATCTGGGTGATGCAAATAATGCAGGAAAAACTTGCTGTGGATGCAGGAATGATTCTAGGGGGTTTAAGCAGCGATGGGAAAGGGTGTCCAAGTTCAAGGAATTGCCAATGAGGTCACTGCCAACTGGTCCCATCCATCCCAGATTACTGTATGATGCAAAAGCCTGATTACAACTTGTGACCAGGAAAGGAGATGTCAGAGGCTGCACAGCCACAGTGGGCCAAAAGAGGCCAGCACAGAACGAGGAAAGCCCTGGAGAGCTGGGGCACTCATGAACACAGCACTTAACTCTCTTGCAGCACAGGGTGCCCCTCAGAAGCACGGGAATAAGGCCTCTGTCCAAGGGCTGTGGGGAAGAATAAAAGGACAGAAATGTCCCTGACACACATATTTTCCAAACAGAATTATAAGCAAGTTCTAGGGTGGAAGAAAAAAGGCAAGGGTATGAAGGAACGACCACTGGGCACCCATCACATCCGCATATCTGAGCCAAACACTTATGTCAATAATCTTCATCTTTCCTCATCTGTACAGATGAGGAAACTGAGGCTCTCAGAAAGGCTGGTTGGTGCACCCAAAGGTACACAGCTGTGTATAGGTGAGAGTGCCAGGGATTCGTGCCAAGTTAGTATCACCAAGGCCTATGTCGTGTCCCTATCCCACCATTAGGAAAATCAGTTGGAGGCTCTCAGAAAGGCTGGTTGGTGCACCCAAAGGTACACAGCTGTGTATAGGTGAGAGTGTCAGGGATTCGTGCCAAGTTAGTATCACCAAGGCCTATGTCGTGTCCCTATCCCACCATTAGGAAAATCAGTTACGTGCAAGTGGTTTTGCTGGAGTCTGTGACAGTGAAAGTAAGGAAAAATACCTAAGCTTCCAGAAGGAAAAGGACCAAAAGAGATGAGAACATATTGCTTTCCACAAGGAGAAGAAATCAGTGTTCACAGCATATGTGTATACAAATATATATTTCCAAGGCTGTGTTGAATCAAATGTAATCAGAGGGAAAAAAAAAAAAAGGACTAGGTTTAAAGAAAGAGTGAGAAATATGCTCTACAATTCTCAAAATGAAAACCAGACTGCCTCGGATACTAATAAGATCTTAATAATATCTCTCTCTCCATAAAAACAATTTGGCCCGTGATAACTCTGGGAATAAATTCCTAGAGACACTGAAAGGGCTATCGCCTGAAGACAGGGGGAAAGATAAAGTGAATCTGTTCCATGGGTCACAACAAAGATAAAAAAGAAGCCAGCACTAAGGATTTCTCAGGACAAGGAGAGTAAATGATGAGAGAAATTCAGCCCTTGCCAGAAGCAGAGATGGAAAGCAGGGTCTGAGAGCAGTTGCAGAGATGTGTTCTCACCAGGCCTACCCACCTCCAAAGCCCAGTACAGGGCGCCTGTGGGAAGGCTACTGTGGGGACTGCATGATCCTGCTTCTAAGGTCTCACGAGGATCAGGAAGGACAAAACATCCTCGTTTTAGGAAGTTTAAAGATGGTCACAAATGAAGCAAATTTCAAGTGATGCAAAACCCCTGAGAGAAATGTTCAGGTCAGCTTAGTTCAGCAAGCATGTGCTAATGCCCTGATACACATATGCTCTGCAGACACTGTGCTGGATGCCAGGGATAAAGCCTGAACACAGATCCTGCCTGTGAGGAATGTACAGCCCCAAAGGGATACGAGTAGATAAATCTCACTACCTTGAGGTAAGAGCTGTCAGGAGACAAACCTGACAAAGGAACAACAGGTAGACACACAGGCTGCATGGGGTGCAGGTGATAAAGACTGGGCTTAATCTGGAAACACAAGTGACAGGTAGCTAAAGCAAAGGGTAGACATGATGGCAGGAGAAGAGCCATGAGAATGGGAAGAAGAAAGGTGTGGGCCAGGTAGGTAGTTCGGTGTGGCTGAATACCAGCGAGCCTCACATAGAGCCACCCTTCAAGCCGAGCAGCGAGCAGCAGGAAGACATGAAGACTTTAAGCTGCGGGATGATGTAGTTAGAGCTGTGCTTTTTTTTTTTTTTTTTTTTTTTTTTTTTTTTTTT